>NC_043012.1:11662574-11670074 GCF_006345805.1 Octopus sinensis
GCTGTAATGACATAATTAACCAGCCATCAACACATCTCTTGTAAATCTGAGCTTTTATAATGATGCGTAAAGAACTATATATCCATCCCTATAAAGACGCGCGCACACAGACACACACACACGTGCGCGTGTGCGCTGGCGTATGTGTCTGTGCGTGTATGTAATATTTGCATGTATGTGTATGGCTGCGTGTGCATATGGGTGTGTATGTATGGATGCATTGATATTTATGCATATGGGTATGTTTGTGGATGTACATTAAGGATGTGTCTGTATAACAGTATGTTGTGTGCGCATATACGTATGTATATTTTTACGTATGTATGTATGTATGTATGTATGTATGTATGTATGTATATGTGTATGTATGTATGTATGTATATGTGTATGTGTGTATGTATCTATGTATGTATATGTGTATGTATGTATGGGACAGTGTAAGAGTGTGCATGTATATTTAAAAGTATATATAAGTATATAAAAGAGCAAAGACGTACATAGCATTTTATATACAAATATGCGTCACTTGAGTGTTTGCACATGCTGAAGACTGGGTCTGCTGTATCACTCATGGATTGCAGATTCCATTTGTTTATATATTTAACCAAATTTAACCAATCATAATTGATTTAATTAGGTATCACATTTTCGCTAAATTATTTTTTCTGTTTATTTATATATTTGTAACATTAAGATGTTTGTGTATATTTGAATATCGGTGTACGATTACAAAGCAGCATTATATTTTTTCACCTACGATATAATTATGTTCTTTGATTCTCTGACACTAGTTCAGTGACGTCATATTTCGTGAAGAAATTTTTCTACAGCTATGAACGAAATTCATTCCAAAGGTTTGAATCACAAAACCTCTCGTATTTTACACGGCCATTGATATGGTGCAACAGAAGTTAGTTTGGTAGTAATGACATCTTCATGTAGCTAACGTTTTATCGTTTTTCTTATATTCAGTTCTCAATATGGCTTAGACCGGAGCACATTGTGCGTTTGTTATAGAAACAGTTATCAAAAATGGCGAATCTTATAGGTTTGTTGCCGAACCCTATAGCATAACTGCTTTTACAGATTCAAGATATTCAGTTTCCGAGGCGATATTGAATTAGTGAAAACGTAGATGGTTTGCTATTACATAAAATCTTAAAAATATAACGATATCTATCTATCTATCTATCTATCTATCTATCTATCTATCTACCTACCTACTACCTACCTACCTACCTACCTACCTACCTACCTACCCACTTGTCTGTCTGTCTGTCTGTCTGTCTGTCTGTCTGTCTATCTGTCTGTCTGTCTGTCTGTCTGTCTGTCTATCTATCTATCTATCTATCTATCTATCTATCTATCTATCTACCTTTCTATCTATCTATCTATCTGTCACACACACAGTATACTGTTCTGCTAGGGTAAGATCAATAACGAAATTACTCCATCCAGTGAGAAATAAATACGTCCATAGTATAAAGAATTTTACAAATGAGGACGCTGGGACAAGAGAAATCACGAGAATAAACGAGAAGACGTTCTCGTTTTTTGTCGCGATTTCCTTTGTACCAGTGTCCTGATTTGTAAATTGTAAATTTTCCCTGTTAAAATTAATAAACATGCACGGTACGGTACTAAAAGCTATCTGCGATCACATCATCTCTAACATCCTGCCACCTAACTCCCCAGACAGCAACTCCCTTGATTCTTATGTAATGGGCGCAGTTGAGTGAGAGACCCACAAAACTCTTTGTAACACCAAAGACGTACTGAAAGCAAGAATTATGGCAGCATTGACCAACTTAAACAAAGAGACCGTCCAGAAGATTTTCAGTCGTCTGGAGGTTGTAGTTGAAGCCAATGGCGATTTCATTGAATAAATTTTCTCTTTAGTATTTCAAGATTTTTTAATGTAATTTTGGTAAATATATCTGTTAAAATGAGATGTCAGTGTTATTTTTTTTTTTGCCTAATTTAGACTACAGTTTATTCACCACATCTTGTACACACACACACACACCACACACACACACACACATTTGTACAAACGGAATTTGAACTCAGAACGTAGCGCAGACGAAATACCGCTAGAGCATTTCGCCCGGCGTGCTAACGTTTCCGCTAGAGCATTTCGCCCGGCGTGCTAACGTTTCCGCTATCTCACCTTCGGATCTTGATGTTATGTAGCGGTCACGTGTTCAAGAAAGGCTGCATTTCAGGTCGATATTACAGTCTTCTTTAAGATTTCGGGAAACATGCCCATGCATAGACATTTAAAAAAAAACTTTTTAGTATGCTGAGTGTTTCACATCCAGGTCTTCGTTGAAGGTTTTGGGGTTTATGGAATGTCATCAAGAAGAGAGTGCTTCCTGAGGAGCTCACTTCCAACACGTATGGTACTGTTCTCTTCACTTTTCCCCGCTAAATTAATGTATTTATTTTAGCTGCTGTTGTTTAGCAAGTGCTATCCGAGAGATACACCACGATATCCTAAGTCTGTTTGCACTACTCTGAAGTCTCTACGTACTTAATCTCTTCTTAGGTAGAGCCTATCGATATCACTTGTCCTGTATAAATTTTCAGTTAATGTCAATATCCTGCGGGTTTTAACGTCTATGGAGTGGATTACTTCTACAGACTAGTCCAGTATCCAAAATGTTGGAATCAACACTGGTACTACAAATGCATTGTAAAATGTTGTCTTGTAATAGCAGAGTTCCGACTACCATATTTTTCTACGTCTGGCACAATATTTTCGGTCACATCTTTATTCACAATACTTTTATTAATTTTTTTATGAATGCCTCAGTACTTGTAGCTTTCTTTGTGTGAGCTGAGAGAGATAGTGAGGCCATTGGTGCACAGATTTTGGGTTTAAGGAACTGATTTTCACTGTTGAACAATCAAATATGAACATTTCTTTTGGCCAAATTCCATTGTTATGTCAGCTGAAAATGTTATTAATTCTAACTGTGCTTTTAGAATTATTAACATTTTTTTTGCATAAATCTTGGGTGTCATTCACAAATAAATTATGGGTTATATTAATATTTCTAGCAGTTGTTTTAATGTTTCTAACATATAGCTATTTGATTTTTATAGCAGGAATGATAGCAGATTTAATGCCAAAATGAATAGAATTACGGGAAGACTATCTCCTTAGAATATTCTCTTTGAAATATTTATAACATTAGAGGAGATCGTTCCGCTCTCACTTCTAACTGTAGGAATTGTTGTCCAAGTGTTTGTGAGCCTCTCAATAGCAGTAATTAAGTTAGCAGGCACTTTACCAATTGTAGACACTGCAGCAACTATGACTAGAGTATAGAGTCGAACGCTTTCTTATAATCAAGTCATACTGTTACAAGGCTTCTTTGCTGTTTTTCTCTCTTCAGACAGTACAGTATTATTTATAAAACATTTTTCGGCACATCCCCACACTCTCTTATTTCCACCTGTCCCTCATCAGTCACATGTATGCACACACACACACACACACACACACACACACACACACACACACACACACACACACACACACACACACACACACACACACACACACACACACACACACACACACACATGCACACAAACATCCTGTAAATAATAATGATGGTATCTTTATGTAAAATTAAAGGTTATGGAGATCACCACGGAATGACGTAGGAAAATAGTCTAATAAAGGAGCATATGAGCCCTCGACAGTAAAAAGAAGGCTTTCCTATCCGCGTGGGAGTCGAACATACATACATCTCTCTGTGTCTCTCTTTGTTTTGTTGACTACACGTACCGAGAAAGACTATCATTGACCATTGCCCTGGCAAAATGGTAGCAACGCCCGTCCATGAGGTTATTCCTCTAACGGTCGGCTTCATCCGGGTTTGTATCCGCGACTTCCATGCTCACCATGGAACCCTCCTACTCGACCGGGCACTGGAGAATCGCCTCGCCGGAAATTGCACAACCTAAAATCTTTAGGTCCGATAAGGTTTGCACAGGCACCTCACAAACCATCTCCACCCTACTGACATGAATCAGAGACAAGGCAAATCAAGATATCCAGTTCCAAGACTCAGGAATGTGGGATTCAAGAATGTGCCAAGGCTCAGGAATGTGGGAGTATCATGATCTCAAGAGCAAGTAAAAGAATCCCCAAAATGTCCAATGCCATTCCCTGATACCTGGCTTTATATCAGACCGATCTTCCAGAGACATTGTTTAGACTGCAGTGCCCTAGAAATTGGAGGGGTGAGTAGATGAGTGGGTAAGTTCGCGAAAAAGCAGTGGGGGACAGAGGGTGGAGAGAATGCAGTGAGTGAGCACAGGCAGGCGAGTGGGTATTAGGAGGATATACTGTGGGGAAGAGATTCAACACGGACTGTGTGCAGGTAGTTTCGTAATTGTGAGTTCGAGAAGGGAGTAAACCGATTACATCGAACCCACTGCTCAGTTGGTACTTACTTCATCGACCCTGAATGGATGAAAGGCAAAATCGATCCTGTTTCTAAGTCGCGAAGCAGGGCATTTTCAACTATTTAAAAACAAGAGACTACTATATTCACTTTTCATTTAACACACACACATATACTTATATATTATATATATATATATATATATATATACATAGGGAGAATTTACAAAAATAAAACAAAAAACAAAAGACGAAGACGGGTGTGTAAACAACAAACAGATGTATTAATTTAACGCTCAGGAAGTGAGAAAGTATTTTACGTTTCGAGCCTACGCTCTTCGACAGAAAAGAACACAGAAATAAATAGGGAGAGAAAATAAAAAAGGGAGAGAAAAATGAAATACATAATAATAATAATAATAATAATAATAATAATAATAATAATAATAATAATAATAATAATAAATGTAACAACAGAAAAACGAGACCTTGATATTGGAGGAAAAGAGGATAAAATATATTATAAATTAGAACAAACAGTAAAAGGTCGTCATTATACGAGGGACGTTCAATAAGTAATGTCCCTGACCCACTTGCAATTCCTTGATCTAGCTGAAATTTTGCATGTGCAATTATTTATATCTCTATAGATGAAGTGGCAAATTACAGCTCTGAACTAATTGTGGTTTCTGATTTACACGTGTTTGAACTGAGTCAGGTGTGAAATGGAGCCTGTTGAGTGTCGAGCAGTGATCTGGTTTTTGTATTTGAAAGGATGCACACCACGGGAGACTTTCGATGAAATGAAAGTAACTTATGCTGATGATGCCCCATCATATGACTTTGTAAAACGCTGGCATCGTGAATTCAAACATGGTCGGAACTCTGTGGAAACAGCTCCCACATCTGGTCGCCCCCCTTCTGCCATTGATGAGGCATCTGTCCGTCAAGTCGAGGCTGCCATTTTGGAAGATCGACGTATAACTATTCGCCAAATAGCCCATGAGGTCAAGATTAGTACCGGGTCTGTGGAAACTATCATTCATGACCATTTGCATATGCAAAAAGTGTCTGCCAGATAGATTCCCAGGCTGCTCACACCTTTCCAGAAGCAAGAACGCGTCGAGAGCTCGAGGATGAATTTGGAGATTGCCAAGATGAGTCAAAAATTTTCAAAAGACTGATTACACAGGATGAAACCTGGGTCCATCACTATGATCCAGAGACCAAAGCCCAGTCAATGCAGTGGAAGCACCGTGACTCACCTCCTCCAAAGAAGGCAAGGGTGCAGCCCTTCGCTGGCAAGGTCATGCTCACAGTCTTCTGGGACCAGGACGGAGTAGTGATGACAGATTTCCTGGCAAAGGGTACCACAATTACAGGAGCTTATTATGCTTCACTTTTGAGGAAATTAAGAGAAGCTATCAAAATCAAGAGGTGGGGCAAGATCAGCAAAGGTATCCTCCTCCTGCAGGACAACGCTCCGGTCCACAACTCGCGTGTCGCCAGATCAGAAGCACGGGCGTGCGGCCATGAACTCCTCCCCCATCCCCCCCTACTCTCCTGACCTTGCACCCTCTGATTTTCACCTCTTCTCAGCCATGAAGTTGTTTTTGAAAGGAAAGCGTTTTCCAGATGATGCAGCCTTGATTTCTGAAGTCACGTCGTGGTTGGAGGACCAAGCTGGGGTCTTCTACAAAAACGGTCTCCAGAGCTGCATCAAAGGATGGGAGAAACGCGTATCTCTGGGTGGTTCCTATGTAAAAAAAGACTAATAATTGTGCCAAGTTTCGTTGCTCTACTGCTATGAGAAGTGGGTCAGAGGCATTACTTATTGAACGCCCCTCGTAGTACTCGGAGTTTATAATGACAACCTTTTACTGCTTGTTCTAATTATAACGTATATATATATATATTATCTGAGCGAGCACGTGTATTTGTGAGCATACATCCACACTGATACACGCACACATATAAACGCCCGAAAGAGAGATAATACCCCTTCAAACTCTCTTCCCCACATGCTCTCGCCCAGTCTCTATCGTACATCAATCTACGCAACCGCCCAAAGTCAAACATTTCATTTACCTACATCAGCGAGATTTGAAATCAAGAAATCTAACACTTTACATTAGTTCATATCTCCCCCCTCTCTCTCTCTCTCTATATATATATATATATGAACACACGCATATCTGAGCGAGCACGTGTATTTGTGGCCATACAGTCACATGGATACCCGCATACATATATAACGCCAAAAAAGAGATAGTACCCCTTTAAACCCTGTCCCCCACACGCTCTCGCCCAGTCTCTATCGTACATCAATCTACCCAACCGCCCAATGTCAAACACTTCATTTGCCTACATCACTGAGATTCGAAATCAAGAAATCTAACACTTTACATTAGTTTTTACTGAAACCTTTTACTCTCTATATTTAGCGAGTTGTCGTAATTAGTATCCCTGGGTAGCTTATCAGATAACATTATTCGGTATGTATGTTTGTAATATGTTTGTCACCGTATCTGCCCTGTTTACGCTCCCAGAATAATAGTTCGCATATGTTCATGATGCAGTAGCGACCGGTATCTTGCCCTTTGTTTTATGTGCATGTTGCTGCAAAACATGCATTTAACAATGCAGCCCTCTTTATCTAACTCGTAGTTATTTGAGAGTCTTGATTGCTCACCGGGCAAATACTTATGACCATAGATACTCACATACACATCATATGTATGTATGTATGTATGTATATATCTTGTGTTTTTAATCGTTCGAATTCTTCCTCTGAAGAAAGAGTTGGTTTTTGACAAAGGTACAAAGCTCCATCTTTGGAATGTAGATAATGAAAACAATGTAACTTGAGGAAAGACATTTTAAACTTTAGCAAAGATGAACATATGTTTTAATAAAAATGTTTCGCCAGTATTTAGGCGTAGGAGTGGCTGTGTGGTAAGTAGCTTGCTTACCAGCCACATGGTTCCGGGTTCAGTCCCACTGCGTGGCACCATGGGCAAGTGTCTTCTACTATAGCCTTAGGCCGACCAAAGCCTTGTGAGTGGAGTTGGTAGACGGAA
>NC_043012.1:11672574-11685074 GCF_006345805.1 Octopus sinensis
CAGAAAAAGAAGTCTGGCAGTATTAACTCAGGTGATCTTGGTGGCCAAAGTCCCTTGGAAATAATCCTTCACTAAAAAACTCTTGGTGATGCGCAGATAAACAAAAATCACCGCGGAGAGACTTTTTGAACACCCTGTGTGTGTGGGTGTGTGTGTGTGTGTGTATACACACATATATACACATACATACACTCGGTAGGAGCAGGGTGTAGCTCTGTGTGTATGTGTGTGTCTTTGTGTCTGTGTTCCCCCACCATCGCTTGACAACAGGTGTGTTTACGTCGCCGTAACCTAGCGGTTCAGTAAAAGGGATGAGACAATAAGCACCGGGCTTAGAAGAAAAATAAGTAACAGACTCGCTTCATTTGACTAAAAAATTACTCAAGACGGTGCCCAAGCATGGCTGCAGTCTAATTACTGAAACAAATAATGTGTGTGTGTGTACTTGTGTGTGCGCGCGCGTGTCTGTGTGTCTGTGTCTGTGTGTGTGTGAGTATGAGTGTATAATTCCAAGCTACATATTTTTCATAGCTAGCAGATGTTCTGATATAATAATTACTCGACGTGGAGTGCTCAGCTAGCTACACCAGGCCGAAGGTACCGTTATCATATGAAGGTGACATTGTCGTTAAAGAATCCTGACCCTTCCTTTAAAGTCAGCATCCATCTACACTAAATCCATCTTTTCCTTCACTCTCCCATTTTCTTTGTTCTAATCAACTTTAGACAATTTCCCAATTCCAACTATTTGACCTCCCCTGTCATTTTTCTTATTTACTAAATATCTTATTTCTTCAAACATTTATTTTTTATATCTTTTTATTTGTTTTTTTGCGTTTTTTTAAAATCTGTTCTTCGGGCTTCGTCTTATGTCTATATCTTCGGCGACAATTTAACCTTCATATAATTAAGGCATCTTCGGCTTGATGAATAACTAACTGAGCATCTCACGTTGAGCAATTATTTCACAAGAGGATCTGTTAGCTTAGAAACATATGTATCCTGGATTTTACCTGCTCCACTCCCTCAATTTAGATTTTTATTTGCAATCATAGCAATTCGAGTTGTTAATTGTGAACTATAAAAAATGTTACCAGCTTATCGAACTTCAATATGGGAAAAGCCCTCAATCTTCAACTCCAATAAATTATTATTGTCCCTGAACGTTGTTTTTTTTATATCTATCACGGACTGCTCGAAGCTTACAAAGTTCACACATACGCACACACACATTCACACACAAACACACACACACATAAATATATATGTGTATATATAGGCAAATCCAAACTAAAAAAAACACAAGAAAAAACAACGAAAGTCAACTAGACGCACGCTGCGAATGTATTAGATTGACGCTAAGTGAAAGCTTAAGATAATAGTAGAAATGACGTTTCGAACATGGATCTTCGTCAGAAAGAGGAAACAGTCTATTAAGGAGGAAAATTGAGAAGAAATAGATGGTTCAGAGAATTGAACTTGTGTCGTTACGTTGCCAAAACATAACTGCTCAGAAGTTGGAGATAGAGAGAGCGTTTTTTGAAGGCAGAAAAGTGCAAAAATGGCAACTGCGGAGAATGCTTGTGTATGAAGTGTATACGTGCATATATGTCTTTCTTTATATGTGTGTGTGTGGGTGCGGTTACGAGTGGCGTGTTTGTATACGAGTGCTGCGTAGGATAGTACTTTGTGTCGTATGTGTTTGTGTGTGGAGTAGATCTAACAGGTTAGTAGGAGTAGGGTGCAACAGTAGTATAGTAAGTGAGGTCGAGAGGCTGGGCAATATGTGTGAGTGTGTGTGGTGCTATGTGTGTAGGTCTGTGTTTGTACGTACGAGTGTGAGTGTGTGAACGAGTGTATGTGTATACGTGTGTATGTATGTCTTTGCGTGTGCATGTGCATATGAGTGTGTACGGGTGTGTGTGAGGATTTAGTGTACGTTCTTATGATTATATGTACACGCCTGTTTCTGTGTGTGTGTGCAATAGATATGTATACGTGTGGGGGTGGTGTAAGCTATGTATGTAAGTGTCTCAAAGAGTGTGGAAGATAAGTGGAGAGAGAAAATGAGGAGGGAAGTAGAGGAGAGGAGAAAGAGAGAGAAGGAAGTGTGAAGCTGTTACATGAAAGAATCTGTTACAAGTTCAAACAGTGTATGAGTAGCGTGAAAATGTAGCGCTGCTTCTGGCAAAATCTGGCGGTGGTGGTTCCATCGTGTAAGGCCAGGCCAAAGACAGTGAAGTGTTGATCGGACACACATGCTTACACTATACCTACACACATATGCCAACCACGTATGCACGTGCAAATGCAGACTAATACATATATGTATTCATGTGGGCAATAATTCTGGAACGGTAGATGTAAGTATTATGTTAGCGGTGAAACACATAGAATAATGGATGAGTTGGTAACAGAATAATAAACATTTCAGTAGCAGTAATTGGTGGGAGTGCAAAAGATATAAATTTTGCAATAATTAATCGGAGCACTTTTATCAATGTGAATTAAGTAAATGAATAAGTAGCGTTGGAATTTGTTAACCATGTGACTCCCTAATGTACTAAACTATATAACACAGTAAACGATTCTCCACTGTGTTATGACGTTCTCTTCACTTAAGATAAATGTAGCAAAGTAGAGCTGGAAAGAAATTGAAGAACTGTTTAAATTCTTTAAAAACTTTGGACTTTCCATAACGACAAAAAATAATTTCCGTGTGTTTAAATACTAACTTGTACGAACCATATCATGAGCCTATTGAATACTTGTATTTGTGATTAAGGATTCTAACCATCCACTCGCAATTATATATGCAATAGTAAACAACGTATCTTATAGGCTATCCCAACTTCACCGAATGAAAGAATTATCAATTTAGGTCAAATATTATAAGGTAGCACTAGCAAAAATAGTCAAGCAGGAAGAGGAAACGATAGATAGATACAACCCTCTTAAGTACGAAATAACCCGGTTATGGAAAATGAAGAAGGTGAAGGTGCCAAATATTGTTGGATCCTTGGGAACAGTACCAGAAGGCATCAAGAAGAATAAACAGGAAATTGGGATAGAGTGCTCAGTAGAACTGTAACAAGAGATTTGCCTCCTTGGCACGACAAGAATAATCAGGTAAGTATTAGGTAGCTGAAAAGAACGAATAGCATGGTGCCGTAGGCTGCAGGTAGTAAGCCCACCGCTACGCATGCAAGACTGGAGAAGCTCTAACAAAACCAGTGATAAAGATAAAATAATAATAATAATAATAATAACGAAGTCATGCGCTGTATATCTTGATATGAGATCACCGTGTCGCGCATGTGTGGTTGTGATGCATGTGCCTGGTGTACCCTTATCAGACGGATAGCCATGACGGGTGTACTGGGCTTCGTATAGTTGTACTATAGTGTCATATGCTGCTCTCTCACTCAATAATAATAATAGTAACAACAACAACAGTAATAATAATAATAATATAATAATAATAATAATAATAATGATAATAATAATAATAATAATAATAATAATAATAATAATAATAATACTGATGCAGTACCAGGAAGTGGCTCTCGTGGCTTCTGATCTTAACTGATTGGAAGTGTTATCATGTATATTGTTTTGTCTTGGTATAAAAGATGGGCTACAGCAAATATTCTGCTCAGTGCCACAGATTTGCTTGTCAGTTGTTTGACCTTAGCCTGTGGTGCATGTCTCTTGGTGGCTGACGATATGTGCATCTCTGATCACGAGCAGGTGTAATATAATATATAATAACATATTGAATAATATATATATATATGTATACATACAGACACATACACACACATATGTATATAGATATAATACCTATTTCTTTACAACCCACAAGGGACTAAACACAGAGGGGACAAACAAGGACAGACAAATGGATTAAGTCGATTACATCGACCCCAGTACGAAACTGGCACTTAATTTATCGACCCCGAAAGGATGAAAGGCAAAGACGACCTCGGCGGAATTTGAACTCAGAACGTAGCGGCGGACGAAATACCGCAAAGCATTTTGCCCGGCGTGCTAACGTTTCTGCCAGCTCGCCGCCTTATATGTATATAAATAATACCACACACACACACACACACACATTCACACGTATCCATACATATATATATATATATACATACACACACACTCACACATATATAGTTGAAATTTACAAGACAAAGCCAGGTGTTGGAATAACAAGCAAGCGTATTATTTTGACTCTCGGGAAAGTGAGAAAGTATTTTACGTTTCGAGCCTACGCTCTTCTATAGGAACACGAGGAAATAGAGAAAGAATTAAAAAAACTTGTGGATTTAGCGATCAGGCATGGCGACAGAAACACAGAAACACACACAAATATAATTTCTATCATATGATATAATATTATGTCATATTATTTGTTTGAAAAATTTCTAATAGGAAATAGCTTACATGTCTATCTAACATGTAGAACTTTATAATCCTTATTAGCAACGAAACATGTGTAAGGGCGAATAAATGATACCACTTTATATATATATATATATATATATATATATATATAATATATATATATATATATATATATATACATATATTATATATATATATATACATATATATACATATATATATATACATACATATATATACATATACATATATATAACTGAATTTAGTTGAACAAAGACGTATTTGATGCGTTAATTGTGAAATCACAGGTGATATAGAACTAAATTCAGTTTTTTAAATGTCTTGCTTCGAGAGCTGCATTAGGTATGATTAGTTACATTTTGGTAGTAATGACTTATGTCCCTCTTAGCGCGAGGCATTTATGTGTAATAATGCCCTCTATACAATATAAATAAATATTTTCAAGTGAAAAAAATTATTTTCGAATTTTTTCTCTTATGAGGTTTTTCACGCTTACTACCTGATAATTTCTTAAGATTCCTTATGAAGAGGTTATCCTTAATTGTTAAATTTACATATATATACATATATATATAAATATATATATATATACATACATATATATTTATGTATGTATGTATGCATGTATGTATGTATATATGCATGTTTGTATGTATGTGTGTATGTATGTAAGTATCTGCAGGTATATATACATAATCAAGGATATCAAATCCTCTTAAAGGGATGTTATTATCCAAGTTCCCCAGTTATATCCAGTGCTTCGGTGAAAAACCAAAGACATTAGTTTCACATTGATATTAGTATGAGAAAAAGAAAATGGAGAAATTAATACTTAGATATCAGTTTATTTGAACAAATTCCATTCAGCATAACATCAAGTTCTTTACACCTAGAACTATTTCCATACCCAGTTAATTCAATCTGATGAATGAAATTAAATTTAATTAATGTAAGTTTTCATATCGAATATCGTAAATTGGGTATTTCGTCAGGGGAGAGAATTTGTTAGAAAGGAGCAACATTCCAACGTGTTGGTTGGCATCTCATAGACTTAGATATGTATTTTAGCAACAGGTGAATTTAAAAAAGATAAACCGTTACTATTCTTATGTAGTTGTGTGTGTGTATATATATGTGTGTGTGTGTGTGTGTGTTAAAGCTACGAAATGAGGACGAATCACAACTGCTTCCTAATTACCATAGTTAAATATTACGTCATCGATATTAGTGCTCAACAGTGAGTAAAGAAATGAACGATCTAATCAAGGAAAGCATAAATATTAACAAATTAAATTAAAAAATTAAGAAATTTGAAAACAATATTAAATTAATATAGTATATCTTTAACTTAAATTAATCAACTATTCCATCAGCTATTAATCATATATTCTCGAGGTACATGCCTAAATTAATGTTTCTGTAAACTATATATATGCACTACTGCTACCTGTACATAATACCTTATATTCATATTAACCATTTAATTTATACTTTAATATTGATACGATATCTATTAAGAATTATTTTATCGTTTTAGTTACAAATGCAAGCATTTTAATCATGAGATACCATCTGATTCAAGGTTCCAGTAACCTTACAATTACATCTAATTTATTTTTTAAATTACACCTAATGGTAGTTTCTGGAAACATATTTACAGGCGTGAACACATGAAAAACCAGTCTCCCTCCTCGCATTCAGGAGTTGACACCTTGAATACAAGATCCTGAAAAACTTCCTCCATGCAGAGAAAAGCTTTTATTTTTGTCTTAATTCCCAAATAAATTTACTGAGGCTGGTACAAGATAAATTGTTTCTATTGTTGAAGGTGTAAATGTGATTAGAGATGCGTTTCTTGATATCATTTTCCGTTGCTCCGATGTAAAAGAAACTTTTAACTTCAGACATTACGCTACATCTATATACAACATTCTTTTGTTTACAGTGATTTTTAAATAAACAGTTACTTTTAACCTTGCAGTCACAATGCATATTATCATTACTACTCATATTATTATTTTGAATTATATTTTACATTCGGTGTAATTGTTATTTACAGTGTTACCTATATCCTTCAGGTTGAGATGGGATTTAATATGGGTTGCTTCCCCTGGTACATTAGAGGAATTATGAATTCCTGTATCACTAACATTTTTTTCCTAGAGAATCATAATTGTTGTATTTAATTAGGTGATTATTGCTATAAAAATCAGACAGTTTTCGCTCATTAAGGGGGAAAATAATTTGGGACGAGTTATCAGAAACTGAATAAGCAACTCTGGGAAATCTGGGGTTAATTATTTCATAATATCTATATTTTCCTTGGTAAAATGTTTATAAAAAAGTTTGTACAAGGATCAAACTGAATTATTCTTGATTTGCTTGGCGAATGGAATAATCATTCAAATAATGTTGTTCTTATAAAAAGATACGTTATAATTTAAAATTTTTGAACCTTGTTATACATTTAAGGGATTTGTCTTTTTGTTCTACTACTCCATGTAGCTTCTTTCTAACAAATTCTATCCCCTGACGAAACATACAATTTACGATAGTCGATATAAAATTTAATCTAATTTAATTTAATTTCATTCGCCAAATTGAATTAATTGGGTATGGAAACAACTGTAGGTGTAAAGAATTTGATGTTATGCAGAATGGAATTTATTCAAATAAACTGATGTCTATATATTAATTTCTCCATTTTATTTTTCCCTTACAAGAATATATGCGTGTATGTAAGTATAGATGTATGGATAGATGGGTGGAATATTTGCATACATATATATATACAGACGCCATGATAGATCGTTAGCTCCTACACGCATTTTTTCTCTCCTTGTTTTTTTTCTGTGTATCTTTCTGTTGAAGAGCGTAGGCTCGAAACGTAAAAGACTTTTTCTATTTCTATTCCTGAGCGCCATACTAATACATTTGTTTGTTTGTACTCCACCTGCCTTCGTCTTTTGTCTATTTTCGTAAACTTTCCGTTATATATATATATATATATATTATATATATATATATATATATATATATATATATATATATATACGCATGGCTCAGTGGTTAGAGCGTCGAGCTTACGATCGTGAGGTTGTGAGTTAGAATCCCGGACCGGGCTGCGTGTTGTGTTCTTGAGCAAAACACTTTATTTCAAGTTGCTCCAGTTCACTCAGCTGTAGAAATGAGTTGCAACGTCACAGGTGCCAAGCTGTATCGGTCCCTTTGCCTTTCTCTTGGATAACATCGGTGACGTGGAGAGGGGAGGCCGGTATGCATGGGCGACTGCTGGTCTTCCATAAACAACCTTGCCCCCGGACTTATGCCTAGGAGCGTAACTTTCTATGTGCTATCCCATGGTCAGTCATGACCGAAGGGGCTTTCATATATATATATATATATATATATATATGAGCGTGTGTTTATATATATGCAGACATCTACATATATGTGCGTGCATGTGTGTAGGCGGATATGTAGAACTCCTAATACACTCGTACATTAAAGTCATCTTTTTTCACTCTCCCTGTGACACGTACATATACGCACGTATATACATACCTACATGCATACTTACATACATTCATTCTCACATACACAGTAGACACAAATCTAAATACACACACGTATTAAACAAACACACAACATCGTGATACATCAAAGTAGAGAAGTGGTTGTTTCCTCAGTTGTGCTATTAACGAGCTTGTTTTCTCCCTCCTCAACGTTTCACGAAGTTGCTCTATTTCTGACTTTATATATGCGTTCGGATCTAATTCTTATTCTGCGCACGCGCTCGTGTGTATACAGCCCATGTATACGTTCTAACATTTGAGTATATGCATTAAAATGGTTTGTTTACAAATGTTATGCTTTTTGTGTTTTAGTGTTAGCCTGTTAGCATGCTTGCATTTGTGTATTCGCATGTGCTGTGGGGCGGGGGAGAGAAAGGGAGAGGGAGAGGCATATATATATACATATATTAAGAGAGGGAGATTTCGTAGTGTGTGTCTGTGTGTGTGTGTATATATATTATATATATATATATATATATATACATACTCTTTACTCTGCTTTTTTTACTCTTCTACATGTTTCAGTCGTTTGACTGTGGCCATGCTGGAGCACCACCTTTAGTCGAGCAAATCGACCCCCAGGACTTATTCTTTGTAAGCCTAGTACTTATTCTATCGGTCTCTTTGCCGAACCGCTAAATTACGGGGACGTAAACACACTAGCGTCGGTTGTTAAGCGATGTTGGGGGGGGGGGGCAAACACAAACACAAACATATACACACATACATACATACATACGCACACACACAACACACACACACACACACACACCACACACACACACATATATATATATACATATACATAGATACGACGGGCTTCTTTCAGTTTCCGTCTCCAAATCCACTCACAAGGCTATGGTCGGCCCGAGGCTATAGCAGAAGACACTTGCCCAAGGTGCCACGCAGTGGGACTGTACCCGGAACCATGTGGTTGGTTAGCAAGCTACTTACCACACAGCCACTCCTACGCCTATATATATATATATATATTATATATATATATATATATATATATATATATATATATAAAGAGAGAGAAAGAAAAATATTTTATCGTGTGAATTTATGATATGTGTTTGCGTAAATGTATATGTAAGTGTTTGTTCGACTGAGTGTGCGCGTGTGCTTGTTTGTATATGCGCATACGTGCATACATTATATATCACTTTGTGCATTCGAGTACTTTCGTTTGTGATATGTGTGTGCTCAATGCGAGACTGTATATATGGGTATGTGCGTGTATGTATAGATATCAAACATTGCTGAGTTAGCTGTGTCAGTATGGAAACGTGTCGGTTGGTATGTGGTCCGCCTTTGCTATGTACGATAATAATTCTGACAACCTCACGTTTCATTTAATTTCACCAACTTACCATACTTTGTATAACGCCATATGTTTTCCTTAACATCAGCCCCTCAACAATCCCATTTTAAACTTCAAGGAACCAAATTTTAAAGCTGCACGATTTGTTAAATTTCTAAGCTATGTCATTTAAACTATGATAATTAAATTATGTCATTTAAACTATGGTAATTGAATTATTCCATTTAAACTATGATACATAAGCTTTGCCATTGAAACTGTGACATTTAAGCTTGTTTAAACTACGTTAATTAGCCATGTCATTGAAATTCTGATATTTAAAACATGCCATTTAAATTATAATATTCAAGCTGTTATTTGAACTCTGATATTCTATCCATGCTGTTTGCGCTACGCTATCTAAGTTGTGTCAGTTAAGTTAGTCTGTTTCACCAAGGCTGTATTTATTGTTTAGTCACAACCCATCTCTGGTTGAGCTGAGCTATGATCAACAGTATTTCAGACATCATTTTATCATTCACTTCACTTCTTACAGATGAAAATGATCATGTCCACAGGATTGATGGGATCACTTTGTGGGATACAAACTTTATGCACCACCGTATGTCACAATCATAGAAAGTGAGACAACGACAACTCTTTGTCATGAACACTTTGCAATTAAGTATGTGAATTAAGGTTTGCTGTATAGATTCTTTAAAGCCTTCCTTCCTTTCTAATTTTGGCCAGAATTGAGCACATATTTTGTATATTTTAAACTACTTCTGAAGAGATTCGACTTTTAAATAATTTTTAATTTTATTAATTAATTTTTTGAAGGTCTGGAACCGAAACAGCTGTAAGGAATGTCTGTCATTCTTTTAATTAATATATAATAATTTAATTACCCATGTATTTTCTTATATATACATACATACAGGCATACATACATACATACACGCACACACACACACACACACCACACACACACACACACACACACACACACACACATATATATTTAGAGAGAGAGATACCAAATGGCTCTAAAAGCCATATCTAAACTCCGTTAGCACAACTTGCAAATGGGCAGACGAAAAGTGAATAAGATTTTTGTAAAATAAAGATGCTTTCTGGCTTTCATAGGTACACTATGCCAAAAGTATATAAATGCAAATATTTATAGATACCCATACGAATAACATATATCCGCACAATCATACACATACATTTACATGTATACACTAGTTAAATCTAATTTTTCATTTCAACCACGATACTATCAAAATAGTATCGCAGCGAATGCAATTTGATCAGGAGCAAATATATATATTTTATACAAAATTAAGGATAAAACCATTTTAATGATTTTATCAAGTGGCCAGCGTGAAATAAAAACCATACAGGTAACAATTTATACTCATTTATAATTATATAATATAATTATATCAAAGGGTGCGGATAATCTCCACCATTATGCTAGAAAGAGACGCCAAATGGCTCTAAAACCCACATCTACACTCCGTTAGTACAGGTTGTAATCGGGCAGATGAAAAAATGAATATGATTTAACTAGTGTATACATGTGCGGATACAAGCCTTTGTCAGAAATCGATCTTAACTACTCAATTCCAGAATGCAATACTTAAAATAAATTTATAGTGAGTTTCGTCAGGCATATAATTTATTGCAGCCGACAGTTTCAATACATCATACACTTGCCGAAACTTGGGAGACTTCGAAGACCTTGCCAACTTTTTCATTGTGCATGTAAGTAGTGTGTATATGTGTGTGTATGTATATATTGCATATGAAAATGTGTATACATATGTATTTCATACTACACTTATATGTATATGTGTGTGTGTGTGTGTGTTTGTGTTTGTGTGTGTGTATGTGTGTGTGTGTGTGTGCGTGTTACTGTGGTAAATGTTTTTCAGGAAAGTTTTTGTAGGTATTTCTCGCAACAAGTGTGGCTCCGTAGAGAACGCCATCATAGACTTGTTTTTACTGATTTAATATTTTTTTTTGTTTTAATTCGTTGGTGGGGGCCGGGGGTCGGCGGAATTTTTGCATATTTTTCCGTCTCATAGAACATTTTGAATCCTCTATTTAATATGATATATATTCGTTAGAACATAGGGAAACAATTGCATGATATCTTGGAATGATTTTTGTGTTTTTCTTTGTTTTGGCTTTATGTTTCTACTTTCACTTGACTGCTTAACCAAGTCAGTGTAAAGATGGGCCGGGTAGGTTGGGTGGCTGGCGATGCTTATAAACAACTTGAAGCTGATGCTAAAAGGTGATCTATCGTTAGAACTCCACCATGTATGAAGTGTGCGTGTGTTTATATGTATATTTATGTATGTATGTGTTTATACATCTACTACATAGCCTACATGTGTGTGTATGTATGTAAGTAGGTATATATATGTATACATATATATATTTATATATATATATATATATATATGCATATATACATATATATATGTATATATATATATATATGTATAGATATATGTGTGTGTATATTTATATATATGCTTATATATCTACTACATATATGTTTGTATGTATATATATTGACAATATACATATATATGTATATATAGATGTGTGTATATATATGTATGTATGTATATATATGTATGTGTGTATAAATGTAAATATATGTATAAATGTATATATATATATATATATATATATATATATATATATATATATATATATACATATATATATGGATCCAAAGTGGCATAAAGGAATTTGGCAAACGAAGATTATATTAAGGAAATAATTACATCACCTATTTCTAGTGAGGTGATTGCACCAAGAATAAGTCTCTCTCTCTCTCTCTCTCTCTCTCTCTCTCTCTCTCTCTCTCTCTCTCTCTCTCTCTATTCCGGTACACAAACCGTAAATATTCTTTTTTTTCAGCACTTACCATTATTAAAGCAAGTTTGTTTCATCTTGAAAAAAATCTTATCTTCCCCACCACCACCACCACCACCACCACCACCACCATCGCTACTGCCACCGCCGTCGCCATGATCCCTATAACTAACACTGCCATCACCACCAACATCATCATCGTCGTCGTCGGCGTCGCGTCTTCGTTTCATTTGATGAAAAATTCTTCCATGTTTTGCTTACCTATAGCAGCGTTGATAGTTCATTGTATT
>NC_043012.1:11687574-11710074 GCF_006345805.1 Octopus sinensis
TCTAATTGAGTGTTTGGGGAGGCTAAGTGGGACGAAGTAAGGGAATGACAGAAGGAAAGAAAGAAAGAAAGAAGAAAGAAAGAAGGAAAGAAAGAAAGAAGGAAAGAAAGAAAGAAAGGAAGGAAGAAAGACATTGAGAAAAGAAAAGAACTAGCGAAAAAATTCGACGCTGATAGAATGAGATAGGAAAAAAATAGAAAGAAAAAGCGTAAAAAGTAATGGATGAATGAAAGAAAGAATGAAATGAAATGAATAATTAAAGGAAGGAAAGAAAACTCAAGGAAGATTTTAGAGAAAGAAAGTTTGATTGAAAAAGAGAAGAAACAAAACAGGTCCAAGCCAGAGATGGGGAAACGAGATATAATTTTTCAATTTATTTGGTGGTTAGTCGAACAAAGAGAGATATTGTTAGTATTTAAATACATCGGAAAATAAATACACGGTTTATTAGGCGGTGGTCGTTGATCTTAGATAATTATAGAAATAAAATAAACTAGTGTTTGCGACATCCCAAGGTTGTCGTTATTTCTCTCTATCAAGGCGGCGAGCTGGCAGAAACGTTAGCACGCTGGGCGAAATGCTTAGCTGTATTTCGTCTGTCGTTACGTTCTGAGTTCAAATTCCGCCGGGGTCGACTTTGCCTTTCATCCTCTCGGGGTCGATAAATAAAGTACCAGTTACGCACTGGGATCGATGTAATCGACTTAATACCTATGTCTGTCCTTGTTTGTCCCCTCTGTGTTTAGCCCCTTGTGGGTAATAAAGAAATAGGTATCTCGTCTGCCGTTACGTTCTGAGTTCAAATCCCACCGAGGTCGACTTTGCCTTTCATCCTTTCGGGGTCGATTAAATAAGTACCAGATACGCACTGGGGTCGATGCAATCGACTTAATCCATTTGTCTGTCCTTGTTTAGCCCCTCTGTGTTTAGCCCCTTGCGGGTAGTTAAAGAAATAGGTATTTCGTCTGTCACTACGTTCATCCATTCAGGGTTGATAAATCAAGTACCAGTTGCGTACTGCCCCAAATTTCAGGCCTTGTGTCTATAATAGAAAAGATTATTTCTCTCATTCAATTTCAAGAGTTTTAGACATTGTCGCCGTTGTCGTCGATGTTGATATCTCAGTCAGGTTTTTGATTCTTCAATTTTTCTTTGCTTTTTTTTTCCACGAAATATTTTAACTGAGGAAGGTCTTGCGTAATGGACGCGTTTCCTATTATGTAGTTTGTTATATTTGACTCGAGTCAAATAAAGTTCTGCAGATTTCTAAGCGCAAATGCGTTTCTATTTCGATGTTCTTTGTCTTAAATCATTCGTTACACACCCTGCGACCTCTTCAACAACTCTCCATCCCATGTTCTCCTCCTGTTCTATTTTATCCATTCTCTGGGAATTTCTTTTATTATCGGCTTCTTTCCACCTTTTCGTCAGTAGTCTTAGCTCTTTACTCAATTTTGCATTCATGAGTCTTCACGCCACCTTCGCTCCCGAATACTCTTCCACAGACGTTACATATCCTTCTGATTTCACCCTACTGTCTTTCAGTGTCCCGTCTCGTAATCCGAAAACTCCTACCAAACACGTAATCCATGTGTTGCGACCTATCTGGCACATTATCCTCCCCTACACTGCGCTCTGCCTGGGGGTTTCATATACAATACAACACAAAGACTTGCTTTATTTAAATTATCTCCGCTCTCAAATAGCAATTAAAAAGACCAGCCGCATTTGATTCTCCATAATTAGCACGCCATTAAAGAAAAGGATTATTGTCTGGATATAAACGAACAGTTGCAGCCACTTGTTTCTGCTTCAATAACCGTCATCAGTGACAGTTGTCCGACCTAATCTCTTGTAGCCAAAGAACTCAGACTCATATAGAAAAGAGTAGAAAGCACTAATGGCAATAAGTAATCTGTAAAAAAAACCTCATTTTTGTTAAATGAATAAATAATTCAACATTCTTGTATCCGAAAGCTGATGAACCAACTAAATTGTTTCTCCATTTTCTTATTTGTATTATATATAGAGATTATGAGAGGTAATGGTGTCATTGAGACCCAAAGGTGTCACGTAATGCTGAATAAGTGCTATAGATGGACCGCAGTTACGTTCCAGGTTCGGTGATTATGCGAATAAGGGATTCAAAGTTGGTCATATGTCAGCATGTGTATATATAAATTTTATTTCGCTGTGTACATATCCCTTCATCGGAGACGGTGTGAGAAGATGGTTAAGAAATAGTTAATTTAGATATGATATAAAATAGGGAGTGAGGTGGAGGAAATAAAAGAAAATAGATATGAGGTGTGTGTGTGGTTTTTGGAACGTAAAATCCGCGATAGTCGAGGGATTACCGTATATATTCATTTATTTGCTTCAAATTTTGAAACAAGGCTAGCAATTTCGGGGAAGGAGATAAGTCGATTACTCAAATGGTACATAATTTATCGACCCCAAAATGATGAAAGGCAAAACCGACATCGGCGGAGCTTGAACTCAGAACCTAAGACAGATGAAATGCTTCTAAGCATTTTACCCGGAGTGCTAACGATTCTACCAGCTCACTGCCTTAAATGTATTCCTTTATTAATTTTCTCAAAATCAAAGTCCAGATTTACACAGTTTCACTGATAAAAGTATAAAAGTGCCATAAAAGTTGTAGATAGCAGCGTAAAGTAGAACACGGTAAAATCAAGATACAGACACAGTTTCCTCTCGCATTTAGCATCGATAAGGCAAAAAACAGATGTACTTATATAATTCCATATAAGAATATATTTTAAGATTTTCTGTAAACTAATTTTGGGATCATAACCTTTAGAGGAAAGATTCTAATCTGACAACTGAAGGGTCGTGATTTCCACGTAGTCAGCTCTGTTTTTATCTGTTTCTTTTTCTATGTTTTTTTTTCTTCTCTACCAGGCATGTTACCTTAAGGATATTTTTGAGATATCGGTATTACCAGATATCCGGAATCAATAATCTAGAGCTGTAAATATGGCAACAAGTTTACGAGAAAAATTTCGTATCAAATCATTCAACCGGCACCAACTGGTGTCAGCTGGTTTATTTAAGTCTGTTTTTCCATAAAAGTATTCTCAGTTGAGATGGACTAAGTATTAATGACCTAGCTAGAGAAAGGCGGGTCGGAGCAGGAAAATCAATTACTGGGGGGTTCGTCAGTGGACAGAATATTTAACAATATCGATATAAGCAAATAAAAAAAAACAATTGTTACTGTTTAACCCCAGCCATAGTCGAAATGTGCTATGATCATATTCCAGTCATTCTTTTATTTCTATACGTACTAAATTTAGGACTACAGTAATTGATGTACCCTGGTTATTTTGTTATTTTAGAGGAGATTTCGTAGCTATTTCTTGCAGATCAAACAACGGTAAGACTGTAATATGAATAGTTACTAAAATTGGTAAATCCTTTCTTCTACCTAAGAATATCTTTTGGAAAATATGAAATGAAAGAAGTGTAAGGGGTCAACAATTTTGTAAGTAGAAAATGAAGAATTCTAAAACACCGATTCATATGCACCGATGCGGACGAATGATGGTTGGAACCGGCAAAATAATAATAATAATAATAATAATAATAATAATAATAATAACAGTAATAATAATAATAATAACAGTAATAATAACAGTAATAATAATAATAATAATAACAATAATAATAATAATAATAATAGTAATAATAATAATAACAGTAATAATAATAATAACAGTAATAATAATAATAATAGTAATAATAATAATAATAGTAATAATAATAATAATAATAACAATAATAATAATAATAATAACAATAATAATAACAACAACAACAACAATAATAATACGAAGAAGAAGAAGAAGAAGAAGAGGAAGAAGAACAACAACAATAATAATTATCCTTTCTACTATGAGCACAAAGCACAAAGCACGAAATTTTTTACGGGGTGGGGTGGGGGGACTACTCGATTACATCGACCACAGTGCATTCTAAGGGACCCTATAGATCCCGACTCACTCTGATAAAACCAGGTGGACCATGGTAAGCGTTCTTCTCTCCCTCTGTAAATTCCAGCCTACACGCACATGCTTAGAGTAGGTTCATTTATTCGGGCCATCTTCGGTACATTTACCCACATTTCAACAATTTTTACTGAGAGACACTTCCCTCTTCATCTTCACTTTCCTTTCCAGGTGGAACCTGAAAAGCCGAAAAGGAAAGTACCTGTCTCCAGCCCTTTCAATCCCGACTACCACATGACCACTTTTGCTATAGCCACCAAAGTGTGGCTATGGCAAAAGAGGCTGTTTTGTGGACGAGGCTGTGACCTATCCTTTCCGGCCAGTCTTTTATCATGCCTCTTACCAGATGCTTACCAGATGCTTACCAGATGTCCACTCCACCTCAAACGACTTTGCAGAATGATCGATTCTACAGTTCTACTACAACTCTCAAGTAACTCTACATCACTGAACACCATTCTCTAGTTTATTCCAAGAATTTTCCGAAGACGGTGTTGATGGAAACCCCACTTCCACGGAGCAATGCCCGCAAGTTGGCAGGGCGTTTGTCACAACGGAGCCGGCTGATAGCCGGTCTCGTCATTCACATGGAGAAAGGTGTTCCACATACATAACTAACTCCACATGTTGGCAATGCTCGGGCACTGTACGAGAGCATGTAGAACTGTTTCGTCGTTCTGCGCGTATTCGGACAGGTCCAGCTGACAGCACCACACTGCTTATACAGTTTATCTCGAACCGACAATGCATCCGGTAGTACTACTAGGTCAAGGGCATCTGGAAGTTATCCATGGTCCCTGGCCTTTGGGTCCTCTGGAACGGAACAGCAAGGTGATTTACGTCAACGACCAGAGTCTCCCCAAGAACATTTTCGCGTAAGAGATGAAATAATATTTTTATCTATTGCGCAATTAACTGAAACGCGCATATTAAATGCATTCAAAATAATCTTACTTGACTTGACTATACGTACAGCCGGCCATTTCTTTTCCTTCTTTGGACCTTTTCCCTTTCTCCTTTCCGACGAACGGCTTTGCTCGAAACGTCAAACGCTATCCTTTCACCGTGCCTTCAGCTAAAACATTTCTTGTACACGTCTTCATGTTGTCTGTTTTTATTTGTTTATTTGAATTGACTGTACGTGTGTACTCTCTTTTACTCTTTTACCTGTTTCAGTCATCTGACTGCGGCCATGCTGGAGCACCGCCTTTAGTCGAACAAATCGACCCCAGGACTTATTCTTTGTAAGCCTAGTACTCATTCTATCGATCTCTTTTGCCGAACCGCTAGGTTACAGGGACGTAAACACACCAGCATCGGTTGTCAAGCGATGTTGGGGGACAAACAAAGACACACAAACTTGTACACACACATACATACATAGATACATATATACGACGGGCTTCTTTCAGTTTCCGCCTACCAAATCCACTCACAAGGCCTTGGTCGGCCCGAGACTATAGTAGAAGACACTTGGCCAAGGTGCTACACAGTGGGAGTGAACCCGGAACCATGTGGTTGGTAAGCAAGCTAATTACCAAACAGCCACTCCTAGTTCAATCAAATTCCAACGTAGTTTGATTTTTACTCTCTCTCTCTCTCTCTCTCTCTCTCTCTCTCTCTATCTATATATATATATATATATATATATATATATACTAGCTGAAGGTGACCCGCTCTACGCGCGGGTAAGAGTGTGGTTGTTACTTTCTGTTGCTTCCTTTCAGCACGTAAAAAGCACCATCCGAACGTGGCGGATTGCAGCGCCGCCTTGACTGGCTTCTGTGCTGGTGGCACGTAAAAAGCACCAACCGATCGTGGCCGCTGCCAGCCCCCCTGGCACCTGTGCAGGCGGCACGAAAAAAGCACCCACTACGCTCAGAGTGGTTGGCGTTAGGAAGGGCATCCACCTGTAGAAACACTGCCAGATCAGACTGGAGCCTGGTGCAGCCTCCTGGCTTCCCAGACCCCTGTCAAACTGTCCAACCCGTGCTAGCACGGAAAACGGACGTTAAACGATGATGATGATGATGATGATTCTCCCTCTTTGTTTCTTTCTCCTTTCTCTCTCACTTTCCCACTCTCTTACTCTTCCTTTCTCTCGAACTCTCCCTCGCTTTCTCTCGGACTCTCCCTCGCTTTCTCTTACTCTCTATCTTTATGTATCTCTCTCCCATTTACAACAAAAGATCTTGAGTAAGTTGAGAAATAAAATATTTAGAAAGATCAATCATAAATATCAGGCAGTTACAAAGGAAAGGTCTGCTTCAAGACAGACAGCAAAACACTAACATTTAAAAGGGACAGACGAACTTGCGAGCTGAATAAAAGTAATAAAATATTGGAAACCAAAGTTTGAAGGGATAGACTTTGAGGATAGTAGAGTCACCATGGCTGGCATTTCTTAACGACGGACAGCAACGTATTGACAGTTCAACGGCTGGCGTAAAAATTTGAACTTGATGTAAAAGAAAATCCCTAAAAACCAAGTTTTGACTTGATTCTTTCTCACGACAGTAGACTCACGATGGCAAGCATTCAAAACTTCTTCATCATGGACGGCAACACATTGACGATTAAAAGGCTGGAGGAAATTTTTTAGCTTGATGTAACAGAGAATTGCTAAACACCCGCTCCTTTAAATTTTAATCCCCTTCCAGCCCCATTTATACCCCTTTTCACCTTTTGGTTAATATAACCCGATTTCATTTGGGTCTACTGGGGCCACATTTTATAAGATGAGGACTCAACCAAGTTTCCCAAGTTCTGGTAATAGACCATAGAACACTCAACCAAGTTTCCTGATTTCTGGTCATAGACCATAGAACAGTCAAGCAAGTTTCCCGAGTTCTGGTCATAGACCATAGAACACTAGACCAAGTTTCCCGAGTTCTGGTCATTTGCAGAATAAATAGAGACGGCGGAGGTGGCAGACGTCGTTGCAATGTAAACATGATTTGTTATAAGAGAAAGATTTCCAGATTGTGTGTTGGTGGTGTTGGTGGTGGCGATGATAATTATCATTAGGAAAAAGAGTGAGTGAGTGAGGAAGACATACATAAGTTGTGGCGATGATAATTGTAGACCCCTTTTCACATTTTGATGAAGAGAACCCGATTTCATTCGGGTGTACTGGGGCCACATATAGGTGTGTGTGTGTGTGTGTGTGTGTGTGTGTGTGCACGCTGTAGAAATTAAATTAGAGATAAAACCACTAATAGGGAAATGAA
Organism: Octopus sinensis; assembly: GCF_006345805.1. NCBI lineage: Eukaryota > Metazoa > Mollusca > Cephalopoda > Octopoda > Octopodidae > Octopus > Octopus sinensis. The sequence continues at coordinate 11,694,836 of NC_043012.1, forward strand.
ACAGTAAAAAACCAAAAAAAAAACATAAAAATAAAAATATAATATTAGATATATGTATATATGTGTGTGTGTGTGTGTGTGTGTTGACAGGTAGACAATAGAATGCGATGGCGATGGGGATGGCTATGTAATATTTGTTACTGTCCATGAACGCTGATAGATACATGAGTAAAATGTATAGGAAGGTAAGAGATAGAGTGAGTGAAAATGTTCTTGGAAGAGTGTAAATAGCGACAGATTGATTTGAGGAAGACTTTACATTAAATAACGGTAGTTGCATTGTCAAATGAAGAGGAGTGACAGAGTACTGGAGGAAATAGGGTGAGGTAGGAAGATGGCCCCTAGCAACCACACCTTTTAAGATAGGGATTTCTAAGGTAGCCCAAGCGCATCGTCACCTCATTCTACATGTCCCTGTAAATTTTGGAGCGAATCGGACGGGATGTAGTGGCATTGAAAGCGAACCAAGCGGTAAAAAGGCATTTCAGTTTTATATATAGAGATATATACATATATATATATCTTTTTTTTCATGTTTTACAATTTTACAATATTGCATGTTACAATAACGCTAGTACTTTCATGTTGTCCGCAGTCTTAAGGTCTATTTAGAAGCTGCTTTAACATTTTTACAACAGCAGTGAAATAACTATTTCCTTGAAATACTTTCTGACAAGCTCCAGCTGGTTGAATCTTATAATCATTATTTCAACCAATTATTACAGTTTGACGCATGCACTGACACAGCTGACATCGACAGAGCTTCCTCATTTAAAGTCATTTTAATCGATCAGGGTCATCTGCAAGGATTTAACTACATTCAGACACTTCTCAACGTCTGAAAACCGTCGAATACATTTAAATCAATACTGATAATATTTTTTTAAGACAGTGAGCTGGTAGAATCGTTAGCACGCCGAGTGAAATGTTTAACGGCATTTTATCCGTCTTCATGCTCTGAGTTCAAATTCCGCCGAGGTCGAGTTTGTCTTTCATCCTTTCGGGGTCGACAAAATAAGTATTAGTTGAGTATTGGGGACGATGTAATCGACTTACTCCTGCCTCTGAAATGGCTGGCCTTGTGAGGAAAATTTGAAATCAATATTATTATTTGTTTTTATTTCTTAATCTTATGTGTTATGCTGCTTCATTCTGCTGGATAGCAAGTCACATCCTGCAACCTTAGGTATTCAGCACCTTTCCCAAGATTCTTGCTGCTCCCCATAAACAGGCTAGCGGAATAAAAGAGAAGTTTATGTCATAACCAAGATGTGCCTCGAAATTTCTGCTTACAATACTCAACGCGTCGATGACAAGCGACACCACCTTTACAGTGTTACATTCCCATAACTGCCCAATCTCATATCTCAAATCATTGTAGTTATTAAGCTTTTCCTGTTCTTTCTCTTTCATTATGGTATCAAAAGGACATGCTATATTCACCATTATATATTCACGAGATATATTGAGCAAGATAACGATGTCGGACTGTGAGTGTTCCATGACCTTATCCGTCTGCAATTTACAATTCCACAAGATCTTTGTGTTTTCATTTTCGAGCACCTTCTCTAACTTGTGATTATAGCAATTCCCACAATTCTTCTTACAGATTTCCCGATGCACGACATTCACTATCCTATTATGTCTCCATTTCTAATACCCATTTTGGTGCTAATTTGCGGTATTCTGAAACTACGTGTGTAACCGTTTCTTCTCTATCACCATACATCCTACTCTTCCTGTCAATATTTTCATTGTGAATGACTTTCCTAATATTTCTCGTATGCAATGCTTGCTCCTTGGCAACCACAATCATTACTTCAATCTCTCTCTTCAAGCCACTTGTCTTCAGTCAGTTACAAAGAGTTTGCCATGCAAATGTTTATTATAATAGGCGTTTTCCCGTTCAGATCGATCGTCTTCCTTCTCCTTCCCACCATCAAAGATATTTTCCTTATATATCGACTTAACATTTCTTTGCTTTCGTGGATATACTTTTTGAAATTGGCAACCTCCATATTCATGCAATCCTCAACCCTTATCATCCCTCGTCCTCCTTTCTCTTCTTCACGAATAACCGATGAACGTTTTCTTGGGGATGGAATGCCCTATATATCGAGAACAATTTTCTGGTCTTTTTGTCCAAGATCATTTGACCATAATTCGTCCACTTGGCTATACCACCTCAATACGTTGTGCCCATAAGCCAAGAGTTAACAGTGGAGATAGTGTTTACTCCATTCAATTTCGATTTCAAGATCATCATCTTCTTCTTCTTCTTCTTCTTCTTCTCCGGGCAAAATGATTAGCCTTATTTCGTCCATCTTTACGTCCTATGTTCAAATTCCGCCAAGTCTAACTTTGCCTTTCATCCTTTCAGGGACGATAAGTACCAGTTAAGAACTGGGGTCAAGGTAATCGACTTGCCTCCTCCAAATTTCAGGCTTTGTGCCTTTTGAAGAAAAGATTATTATTATTATTATTATTATTATTATTGAGTGAGAGAGCAGTTCATGCCATCAAAGTGACACTGGGGTAAAATATACGAAGCCCAATATACCCATCATGACTACCCGTCTGATAAGGGTAAATCAGGCACATGCGTCACAACCATATGTGCGCGACATGGTGATCTCATATCAAGATAAACAGCGCATGACTTTGCAGGTGGGGCCCAGTTATAATTTTCTTCAGGTTGAGTAGCCCATCCCGCTCAAAAGGTCCCTGAATAAGGGTTGTTTAAGGATGTTGAAAGAACCACCCATGTTTCCAGAGGTGAATTATTCAAATCCCAAAGAATCCCTCTCAACACATGGCTATGATGCTCCCCCACTACTTCTGCTCGTGATCAGAGATGCACATATCGTCAGCCACTAAGGGACATGCTCAACTGGTTAAGGTCAAACAACTGACAAGCAAATCTGTGATATTGAGCAAAATATTTGCTGTAGCCCATCTTTTATACCAAGACAAAACAATGTACATGATAACACTTCCAATCAGTTAAGATCAGAAGCCATGAGAGCCACTGCCTGGTACTGCATCAGAGCATTTATTATTATTATTATTATTATTATTATTATTATTATTATTATTATTATTATTTCCTTCTTTCTTCAAATTTTCTTCCGTTTCTCGCCGAGTGTTTTCCGTACACTTAGGGCAGAGAAGCTCATTGTATGCATTCCCAGATTACACACGCAAATTCACAGGTAAAATATGTATTTAAAAAATTAATAAATAAATAAATTCATGGATGGATGTTGTTTTCACAGCGATAATGCTCTTCTCAGTACATGAGCCGTTCCAGTTAACACGATTTTTGCACTTCCTTTTGGGATGGTAAGCCTGGAATCATTTTCAAATAGGTTTCAGTACCTTTTTTATCATTCCTACAGATCCTACAATCATTGGCTCTGTAGTCGCCTTGAGATGCCACATTTTTCAATTTCTATTAGCAAGTCTTTATATTTACTGATCTTGTCAAATTCTTTCGCCGCTATATTGTGATCGCAAGGAATACTCATGTCAATTAATAAACACACATTATTATTATTATTATTATTATTATTATTATTATCATTATCATTATTATTATTATCATTATCATTATCATTATTATTATTATTATTATTATTATTATCATTATTATTATTATTATTATTATCATTATCATTATTATTATTATTATTATCATTATCATTATTATTATTATTATTATTATTATTAATTGTAGTAGTAGTAGCACCTTATGTATATATATGCGCGTGTATATATATATATATGTGTGTGTGTATGTATACATACATTTAGATATATGTATGTATGTGTGTATGCATGTATGTATATCGATAAACCACGTGCGCTGGCGAGAGATAGAACCCAATATCGTTAAAAAATAGAAGATTATATTTATTGATTAATATAAGTATAGAAACTTACAAATAAGCCTTTAAGTTTCTGTGTCAACATTTTGATGATCGTGGCACGTCTTCAGCTGCGCAATTACGGTGCGCGTGGAACAAACGATTCCAAAACATGAAAACACAGGCACCGCCGGTGGGTAAATAAAAACAACTCTCAGGCATTAGATCAGGCTTGATTGCAAAATCGGTCAAGGTAAAGCATTAGACCCAAGCAAAAAACACAAAAAAAAGCCGTGCAATAGCTGTACAACAACATGTACTAAACGAATATGAAGGAAAAAAATGCGAGGAGGCGAACGGAGGGCGGGGGAGAGGACTCGTAAAATTCACATCGGGAATGTTCCGAGTTCTCTCACCACTTCCCCCGTCCATCGGCGAATTTTTTTTTCTTCATATTCTTTTACTACACATTATCGAAAAATACCTTAGGAATGAGAACCCAGGTTCGAAATTTCCTCAAGACACCCGATGAAGTCTGAAGGGTATATCAGTCAAAACGTTGTGTTAACAACAGACAAGATGAGGACAAATATCCATCAAATGAGGATGGGTGGGGTGCGGACTCGGATAATTCACACGATCCAGTAACCTCACTTCGACACCCAGTCACAAAAATGAAAAAAAAAATAGTGTAATGTAGTAAACGAATATGAAAAAAAAAAGCGCGCTGGCGAAGTGGGAGGGGCGGGCGGGGGAGAGGACCAGGACAATTCCCACGAACAAATTTTTTCCCTAAAATGAATATTCTTCCCAACCCCACGGTTTCGGGTTCGCCAGCGCAAACCATTTTTTTTTTCATATTCGTTTACTTCATGTTGTTTTACACCTATTACACTATTTTTTTTTCATTTTTGTGACCGGGTGTTAACGTTGAGTTTTCGGATCCCGTGAGATTGATCGTGTGAATTTTCCGAGTCGTCTCCCCGCCCCTCCCGTTCGCCAGCACACATTTTTTTCATATTCGTTAACTACATGTTGTTTTACGCCTTTTGCACTATTTTTTAAAATGACCGCAAAATCTTGGCAAAAAACCTAATACGCTTTGAAGCTAAAATAATACATTGAAGACGTGCAACGATCATCGAGTTCGTGTCAGAGAAACTTAAAGTGCAACATGTACGTCTTCATACCTGTATCAACGAATATATATATATATATATCTTCATGTACACACACACACACACACACACACGCATACATACGGCTGATTTCTCTATACAAGCAAGGCCATTGCTAGAAAGAATCATTGAAATGAGTGATGATAATGCAACGCGAGGTCCTTAAATGACTCTTGGGTCACCCAAAAGATTGTCACATTTTATTGCATGATGCACAGTTGTGCTGGCTGGCAGAAGGAACCGGCACCACAGTATGAAATCTTTTGATATATCATTTTTATCCTCCAACTAAACTGCACACCTTTCCCCAGATTGCACATGTTCTGTTGTCAACAATAGTTGTCCATAATTTACAAGGGGACGATTCCCGTGGTTTCTTTGATGGCTGACCAGACCAGCACAACTCACGTATTTCCTCCTACAAATCACACATGTAACCATCAATACACCTTCATTTTTTAATGGTACATTCTTTCTAAGCTTTCTCCTGATCTTCTCATGCTTCATTCTCTCTCTCTCTTTCAAACTTCGAGCAACCACTGTGCACTCTTTTCCTCCATCTATTTCGGTCTTGCGCTTCTCTCTCCCAATCAATATCTGAAATACCTGTTTGTGTCAAAGCAGTTTTAAGGCAGTCTTTGAACCTTAATTTGGGTTTATATGCTGGCTTTTTACGACCTTAAAACTTGCCATACAAAAGTTGCTTAGGAAGTCTTATCATTCATTCTCACCAGATATCCACCCCACATCAGACGATCTTGCAGAATGATCGATTCTACACTTCTGCTACGACTTCTATCAAGTACCTCTACATCACCGATCGCCATTCTCCAGTTTATCCTAAGTATTTTCCGAAGACAAAGTTAATGGAATCGTTCTAAATGCTTGAAATGTTTACTATAAATAGTCCAAGTCTCACTTCCATAGAGTACTGATGGCAAAACACGTGTGTTATGAACCTTAACTTTAGTTTGGATAAATATGCTATGGCGTGACCAGAGACGGTTGTCAAGCCTACCAAAGGCATCACTAGCTGTGTTGATTCTCTCTCTCTCTCTTTCTCTCTCTCTCTATATATATACTTATATATATATATATATATATAATATTATATATATAATATATATATAATATATATATATATATATGTATGTATGTATGTATGTATGTATGTATGTATGTATGTATGTATACACACACACGCGCAGAGAGAGGGGGAGAAAGAGAGATATCCTTTATGGCAAATTTAGTATGTAATTATGCAAGATGGACCAATAACGATTTCATGAGTTTGAAATATACATTTAATATCTCTCAATTAACAGATTACAGTAGGAATGAGAGATAAAGTGAGAGAGACAGAGACAGAGGAAGAGGGATAGAGAATATATGTGTGTGTATTCATATATATATGTATATGTATGTATATACATGCTCATACACACACATACATGTACACACACATGCACACATATATATGAAGACTGAAAGAGAGACCTGCAGACAGACAGAGAAGAGGAGGGAGTGGTAGTTTACTTGCGTAAGTTTATGAAGGGAAGAAGCAGATGGAAGCAACGGATATTGTCAGAATTTATGTTCACTGGAGCTAGAAATGAATTTTGCTTAATGTGTAGCAGCAGTCTGTCGCAGGTTTCCGTGTTGTTATGGATATCGTTACCCTTAAAATACCTTTTTATGAAGAAAACGTAAGGGAAGCGTTAGGTCAGAATGCTTTCTAAAGCAACTTATTTTTCCCCCTAGATTTAGAAAAAAAAAAAGCCAAACCTGATGATCTTCCAGAAAGCTCCAAGTATTGCTGGGGAACAGAGGAATTAAGGAACCAGAAGTGATTTAGGCGTCGAGCTGGCAGAAACGTTAGCACGCCGGGCGAAATGCTTAGCGGTATTTCGTCTGCCGTTACGTTGTGAGTTCAAATTCCGCCGAGGTCGACTTTGCCTTTCATCCTTTCAGAGTCGATAGATTAAGTACCAGTTACGCACTGGGGTCGATATAATCGACTTAATCCCTTTGTCTGTCCCTGTTTGTCTCCTCTGTGTTTAGCCCCTTGTGATCAGTAAAGAAATAAGAAAGGATTTAGTTAGAATTAGTTGTAATTGAAACTGAAATTGTTTATTCAGAAGGTTTGGCCGTAATACTTATGACAATATGCATTCCGCTAAAAGCAGTTCAAGACCAAGTGGTTGATGTTAGACCGGGTCACGGATGAAGTCCAGTACTCAAAGACAGACACAGAGTTTTCATTTCCAGCAATTTTTCTGCGTTTCTCATGGTTGACTGCTTGCTTCCTTGTAGTGGGATGGGGACTGAAAAGGAGCTGACATCTTGCCTCGTTTCATAAATTTACTTGGTTTTAAGCTTTACTGATTTTTCCAGCACATGACAAAGAAAGAACAGTTATATGGAGGAAAACTTTATTTTGCTTCCTCATTAATAAAGAGGAGAGAGGAAAGATTGTGTATTTTGGAATTGGGTATTTGTCTATTTGAGAACGGTTGGGGTTTGGCCCATCTACTCTGTGTTTCTCTCCTCACTACTTAGACAGATATTGTAGTCTATGCTTCGCTAATGAGACTTAATAAGACGAAAGCGTATAGAGTTGTCTCCCATTAGCTACAAAAATGTTTAGGATAGCATTAGTCATTAATTTGATGTTGACTTATGTTCACCACGTAATTATTCTTCATTAGATATGTGATCTTCATTCCATTAAATATATTTACTTAACTGTTTCTTTTTCGAACGGTGGACGTCGCTATTTAACTTCTGTTTCTGAATGTCGTAGATAACAATTGTTAAAAGTACCGTGTAATGTGATCGAACCCGGAGCCAAACGAACGTTCTAATCACATGACCACGACTACAGATTGCTTCTTGGGTTTACCAAAAGAAATTGTGTCTGAATAACGACTGTAAGCAATGTAGGGGAAATGTGCGAGTCGTGTTCATAAAGAACTAGGTTTTTATTCATTCCGGAGAGAGAAACAGAGAGATAGAGAAAAATGAGGGTGGAGGAGAAGAGAGGCAGAAAATGAGAGGCTAAGGGTGGAAAAGATTGATGTATAGATCGTGAAAGAAAGAAGAGCTGGGTGAAACTACATTAGACAAGAAAAAAACAGAACTTCCACGCATTAATCTCTCTCGTTTCCTTCTGGAGACAACAGATATAAACAGATTATACAGATAGATAGACCGACAGAGTGATAGATTGATTGATAGATAGATAGATAGATAGATAGATAGATAGATAGATAGATAGATAGATAGATAGATAGATAGACAGAGAGTGTATGACAGGAAATGAGACCAAGACTGTGTAGTGTATGACAGGATATGAGAGCAAGTGTTGTATAGTGTATCACAGGATGTGAAACCGAAACAACAGGGAAATTGGTGCATTGTATAGGTTCTAATGCAGCTTGTTTCTGCTCTTGCTAGACATGTCAGACGACACCACCCCGCCTTTAATTAACATTGTATCGAGGCCTATTCTTCACAAACAATGTATTACAGCACAATGGTGCCTCACGAAACAATGGAATATCAGTCATTTAGTTCAACCTGCTTTTTTTTAATATATATATGTATGTATGTATGTATGTATGTATGTATGTATGTATGTATGTATGTATGTATGTATGTAAGTAATATTTTATACTAGTCTAATGAGTATACTTCATTTAGTCTGCTGATGTGTTGAGTATAGCACTAACACAGTTTGGGCTATCTGGTGTCATCTGCAGTTGGGGTATATTTCTTTGGATCCAATTAGGAATTCCGCAGTGTTAATCGTAATAACAATCAAATAAGTAAACATAAAATAGAATCGGTATAACTCTTCATTTTGTGCGACGAACGTTTCGACCCATCCTGCAACTGTCCTTTATAGGCGGGATGCTGTGCATCATACTTTGTTGCACCAATTTTGCAGTCTGCGTCACATCAGGTGCATTCATTCATAAAATGGTGTCTCGCTAAAGGTCTTGATTTTGGGCAGTCATGTAGTTATTTGGCTGTTCATTCCCAAGACTCCATCTTCTGTTTACTTATTGGATTATATACATATACATACATGCATGCATACATACAGGCATGCATATATATATATATATATATATATATAAATCAGAGGTAGAACAGAAAGAACACAACAAACGGAAACCAACAAAACACAACATGCGGAAAAATAGACGATAGTACGAGAAAGAGCATACACACAGAGTATATATATACACACATATATATATATGCATGTTTGTATGCATGTATGTATGTATGTATGTATGTATATATATGATGATCTGGTTCTTGACTGATGACTGAGGGCTTCGAATGTCCCGTCCTGTGGTTCTTGTGTCGTCTCTGTGGTGTTTCATGTTCTTGTCCATGTCTGTAATTATTTTTACTGTTTACCTATATATATATATATATATATATATATATATATATATATATACGTAAATGTATATATATGTATGTATGTATGTACACTCACAAGCACACATGCATCCATACATACATACACACACAAACATATATAATGATGATGATGATGATGATGATGACGATCTGATTTATAGTGTTGTTGGTAGTGTTGGTGGAGTTGTGGTGACGATGGAAGTGTTGTAGAAAATGATAGGGCTCTTGTTGTTGTTGTTGTTGGTGGTGGTCGTGGTGGTACACTTTGTAGCGTCAGAGACAACGAGGGTTAGAAGTGCAGGTGTTGAAGGAAATTCTAATGGATGCGTGCGCGCGTGTGCATGCTTTTATACATACTGGTACACATACACACACATACACACACATACACACATATACACACTCACATATACATGAATGTATACTTATACGTATGCCTGCGTTTCTAATTATAGACACCTACATAAATATTGTTATAAACATCTATATACATAATATACTTACATGCACACACATACATACATACACACACGCATACACACACGTACATATACACATATATAAATACATATACATACACATGGCCTGGACCAGTCTTTGGTCGAAACATATCTATGCTCGTATAGATAAACATATATATGTATGTGTATGGATATATGTAATATATACATATGTATTTAAACACATATATACAAATATAAATATATAAACATATATACGTATATGGATATAAATATGTGTGGTCATGTTTGTGTATGTGTATATGTATGTATGCATGCACGTATATGTGTGTGTGTGTGTGCGTGTGTTGATGGATTTAAATGAAACGGAAGTTTTAATTCTATTTAATATGATAGGCTTAATTGGAATGTTAGAAAGAGGGAGAGGGAGACGTATGTAGTGGCGGGTGGGGTGAGATACTGTTGATGGATAGAAGACATTAAAGACAGAGGGTAGTGTGAGTGAGAAAGAGAAGGAGGGAGAGTGTTTAGGTAAGGTAGAACGAGGGAAGGAAGGGGGCGGGCATTAGAAAAATACTAAAAGACGTAGAAAGAAAATGAAAGAGAAAGGAAAGAGACAGTTAATGAGGTGTTGATAGATGCAATGTTGAAAGAATGGTAAGAGGAAGTTATTAATTGGTTAATGTTTAATTAGCATTTGAAAATAAGAGATTATCCCGATTCATGAAACGAGAATGTTTCCTCTCTAAATGCCTGTATATTCTCAGGTAGTCTAAGGTCTGCTAACTCTACGTACGATTATGTTTCGCTGAGGAGGAGTCATAACACTAAAACAAGTCTGAATCGTCGCCCTTCTTACTGAAGATCGGACTCACAACACTAATGCTTCTAACCCTGCATAACATTTTTCGTTTGAGGTATAATTTTAATTGATTAAAATATTTCCTTTTACCCGCTGCATGAAATATTAGTTATAGTAATGGTTATTAGACTTTAGGAGTCATCATAGGTACTTTAATTCTCTTTTTCCCTCTATATACATAGTCTTCATAGTCATCCTTTTAACCTAGTACCCGATATACTGCTCATCAATTCCTTCATATCAACGAGAAAGCTTTACGTACTGGATATATTTCCCATTATATATTACACAGACCCGAAACGTACGTATTAAACGATTTCTAAGTACGAGCATTTGGTTTCATTTCATTATTACAACTTATACGATTCGATGCCGGTACAAACTAGCCAGTCCAGAATCCACTTATGGAGATACTCTAACAACGATTTAGTGCTGTTTGATACGAGTCGAAAATTCTGGTACCACTTCTTAGTGCAACACGATATTACTATTAAGTTTTTTTTTCTTTGAATTCTTTCTCAGTTTATTTTCTCTTATTCTTTCCTGTTGAAGAGCGTAGGCTCGAAACGCAAAAGACTTTCTCACTTTCTTAAGCGCCAAACTAATACACCTGCTTGTTGTTCATGCTACCATGCTGGAGCACCGCCTTTAGTCGAACAAATCGAACCCAGGACATATTCTTCTTAGGCCTAGTACCTATTCTATCGGTTTCTTTTGCCGAACCGCTAAGATACGGGGGCGTAAACATACCAACATCGGTCGTCAAGTGATGATGAGGGGATAAACAGATACACAAACATACATATACATATACATACATACTTATATATACGACAGGCTTCTTTTCAGTGTCCGTCGAACAAAACCACTCACAAGGCTTTGGTCGGCCGAGGCTATAGTAGAAGACACTTGGCCCAGGGCGCCACGCAGTGGGACCGAACCTAAAACTATGTGGTTGGGAAACAAGCTTCTTACCACACAGTCACGCCTATAGACAGACAGAGAGACAGACAGACAGATAGACAGACAGACAGACAGACAGATAGATAGAAAGATAGATAGATAGATAGATTGATAGATAGATAGATAGATAGATAGATAGATAGATAGATAGTAGACAGATTGATACGGGGGAGTGGACAAACGAAAGAAAGAGGAACTTAGTATATTTTGTAAGTGTTACATATATTATTATTTTAAATAGTTTGATACGACCCCATAAGACATACAGTTTAATAGGCTTCTTCATGTGTGTGTATGTATATATAAATATATATATATGTATATAGATAGATAGATAGATATTACATACAATATATGTATATATATATATATATGTGTGTGTGTGTGTGTGTGTGTGTGTGTGTGTGTGTGTGGTGTGTGTGTGTGTGTGTGTGTGTGTTTGCTTGTGTGTCCGTGTTTGTTCCCCCAGCGGTTCGGCAAAAGAGACCGATAGAATAAGTACTAGACTTACAAAGAAAAAGTCCTGGGGTCGATATGCTCGATTAAAGGCGGTGCTCTCGCATGGCCGCAGTCAAATGGTTGAAAAAGTAAAAGAATAAAAGAATATATACACACCACAAATTGTTGGTGTGTATGTGTGTGTGTGTGTGTGTGTGTGGTGTGGTGTGTGTGTGGTGGTGTGTGTGTGGTGTGTGTTGTGTAGTGTTGTGTGTGTGGTGTTGTGTGTGTGTGTGTGTGTGTGTGTGTGTACGTACACGATATGTGTGTACGCGTACATCACCCTACCCACACGCGTGAGTATATAAATTGAGAAAGATTTCGATGAAACTACATTATCTTGATTACAGGTGATGATGATGATGATGATGATGATGATGATGATGCTGATGAGAAGAAGGACGAGGTGGAGGAGGGGGTGGGAGGAGAAGGAAGGTGTAGAGGTGCAAATGAAAGAAACGGCGGAGGGTGGGGAGGGAGATTAGTACGGACGTGGGAGGAAGGCAAGAAATGAGAAGCAAGGGTTGTTCTTATAATCGTTGGAGGAAGTTATACGATTACGTTGTGGGATTTCAACTTTATTCTGCAAGAAAAGGATTTAGTTTGTGTGTTTAATCGTGTGGCTTGTTAAAAAAAGATGATGGCTGCGTTGTTACTCGATAGTTTTGAAGTTGAAGAACTGCGAAAAGAGCGTCAGAAAACGCCTTTTCTAATGCGGTACGAGGTGTTTATTTTGACAATTGTAATTTACGGCCTACTCCGACATAGTTACCAGCTGTTGATCAATCAACCCCCCACATACTGCCAAACTAATCGTAGTCCACTACAAACTGACGATCAGCCGAAATTACTACGATGATCCGGTTCTTGACTGAAGACTGAGGGGTTCGAATGTCCTGTCCATGTTTATTGTATCGTCTTCTATGAGTTATACGTTCTTGTCCATGTTTTATTTTTCTACATACCTTAATATATATATATATATATATATATATATATATATATATAAGTGGCTGTGTGGTAAGTAGCCTGTCTATCAACCACATGGTTCCGGTTCAGTCCCACTGCGTGGCACCTGGGCAAGTGTCTTCTACTATAGCCTCGGGCCGACCAAAGCCTGTGGGTGGATTTGGTGACGGAACTGAAAGAAGCCTGTCGTATATATGTATATATATATGTATATGTGTGTATATGTTTTTTGTGTCTGTGTTTTCCCCCCCCCTAGCATTGCTTGACAACCGATGCTGGCGTGTTTACGTCCCCGTCACTTAGCGGTTCGGCAAAAGAGATCGATAGAATAACTGCTGGGCTTACCAAGAATAATCCCGGGGTTCGATTTGCTCGACTAAAGGCGGTACTCCAGCATGGCCGCAGTCAAATGACTGAAACAAGTAAAGAGAGTATATATATATATATATATATATAAATATATATATATATATATATAATGTATGTATAAGACCCATGATAGATCGTTAGCTACTACACACATTTTTTTCACTTCTTGCTTTTTCCGTGTCCCTTTCCGTAGAAGAGCTTAGGCTCGAAACGTAAAAGACTTTTTCTATTCCTGAGCGCTATACTAATACATCTGTTTGTTTGTACACCACCTGCCTTCGTCTTTTGTTTATTTTCGTAAACTTTCCCTTCATATATATATATGTGTGTTGTGTGTGTTGTGTGTGTGTGTGTGTGTGTGTGTGTGTATGTGTGTATGTGTATATTTATTTATATATATAAATATATGCATATATCGATACATATACACAAACATACATAAATATATACATACATATGTGTTTGTGTGCGTGTGCAGGTGTATATATTTATATATATATTATAAATATATATATTATATATATATATGTATATATATATAAGAACACCAACCGACAACGGAATACACACCCTCAGACACACACACACATACACCAATGGACACGAGAATATGTAAGTAGTTAATGATGTAAAATTGTTTCCTCTATTGTCGCTTTCCGTTTTGCAAACTGTTTTCCTCAACACAACAACAAAAACAACAACAACAACAACAAAAACAACAACAACAACAACAACAGCAGCAGCAGCAGCAACAATAATAATGATAATCATAACAATACTGCTACTACTTCATTCGTCCGCAACCTTATTGCAGCATGTGCTGAGTTGTAGTAGTAGTAGTAGTAGTAGTAGTGGTGGTGGTGGTGGTAGTAGTAGTAGCGGTAGTAGTAGTAGTAGTAGTAGTAGTAGTAGTAGTAGTAGTAGATGTAGTAGTAGTCGTCGTCGTAGTAATAGTAATGGTGGTGGTGGTGGTGGTGGTAGTAGTAGTAGTAGTAGTAGTAGTAGTAGTAGTAGTAGCTTTTTTGCTGTCATGTTGTTGAATTGCCAGTAATTGTAAGAATTTATTTGTTTCGAGTTTATTGTGTCGATGTACTGGCTTTGAGCGGGGAGAGTGGGGGGTGCATTTATTCCCAGACCTATTCAGGAAGACATTAGAAGTTTTCTAACAATTGAAAACAACGGAAGATGATGATGATGGTCGAGAGCTCGCTCCACTCACGTGAAGTGTCAACATAAAGCAGAATGGTCTAGAAATAGTCACACAAGTTATTACAAAAAGAAAGACCAAAATAGAAAACAAAACTTAAGTTGTGGTTTCATTGATGTATGTATGTGTGTATGTGTGTATATGCATGTGTGTGTGTGTGTGTGTGTGTGTGTGTGTGTGTGTGTGTGTGTTGTGAGTAGGAATTCGAGTTTATCATTTTAAAGTTTTCAGTGCACGTGGAAATTCCACGGTTATTTTGTAAATTGTGATAGAATTGTATATTTTTTTCTATTACATTTGAATCTTGAGAAGATGAGAAAATTCACAAAGCAGTATTGAGGGGGCATTCAATCAATCAATTAATCTATCTATCTATCTATCTATCTATCTATCTATCTATCTATCTATCTAATCTATCTATCTATCTAT
>NC_043012.1:11715074-11720074 GCF_006345805.1 Octopus sinensis
TGTGCGTGTGTATGCTTGTTTGTGCGTGCATGTCTGTATGAATACGTATATGGGTATAATTCCCACTAAAACAATTTCTTTCCAGACATCTGTCGTCTGTCCGTCTGTTTGTCTGTCTGTCTGTCTCTCTATCTCTGTCTGTCTGTCTGTCTGTCTGTCTGTCTCTCTCTCTCTCTCTGTCTCTCTCTCTCTCTCTCTCTCTCTCTCTCTCTCTCTCTCTCTCTCCACCCAATACTAGAGGTGTGTGAATTCTAGTTAATCCCCGACTTCCGAATCTAATAAATACCAACGAAATCTTTAACAGCAAAATAAGATAATTTAGAGTGCCATTCCTAAAACACACACACACACACACACACACACGCAATCTACATTGTGTTGAGTCAAAAAGTTTTGCAATATTTTGGTAACTTATTTGCTGTATCCGTCAAGTTACAAGAAGAACAGCCTCGCATTCAAAGTAGAAGCTATCATGTTGCACCACCCTTTTGCCAGTTCTTTGATCCTTACGTTGATGCTGGTTCTTGTTCTTCTGGGCGAAGAACTCTTTCACTGATGTCCCCATCTCCTCCTGATTGATGAAGCGTAGCGAGTGTAGGATTATTGCTGTGGATCAGAACGCGTAATAATCCGAGGGAAATATTTTTACGCAATTCTGACGTTAAGCTAGGGAGAACTGCCGAAACCTGTCGCCACAAATGGGAGTTTCGAACACAAGGTGATGGTCTTCGTCTGATGGAATTACCAGCGGTTAATATTCACTACGAGTTCGTTCCGGACTGTCTGTCGAAATATTGATGCTAACTTGTACTCCAAACAGCTGGAGTGGATGTATGCCATTGTGTGAATATGTGCGTGTGTCTAAGATAATGAAACATTATATGTTAGATGTGGTTTTAATGGTTTTGATCTATTAGTTTGTTTAGTCAAGGTTAACAAGAATAATTGGCGCAGCAACAACATTAGCCAATGAGGGAGCAGCTCGATATAAACGTAGCAGCCAAATCTCTCTCAAATTACTTTCTAGAGTCATAAATAATGAAAGAGTCATTGGATACAGCATTGTTCTCAATACAATACGTGCAAAAAATAATGGAAGGCTCGTAGTTGGTGCGCTTTTGATCACGTCTGCTGTATTGTGGTTACTCTCGGGTGGGGGTTGGAACAAGCAGGTGGGTTGGACATTTGCCTAAATTCATATAGGCGGGTGGGTTGGAATAAACGCGGGTAGGTGGGTATCAGTAACTGGAAAATTGGCAATTGTATAGTAGTAACTGTATAAAATTAAAAAATTTTCCAAGTTGTCTCCAATGATTTTTTAAAAAAACCAATTATTTACTCTCGGGTTCTAAATAATGGGAGTGGAGTGTTGAATAAGCGGGTGGGTTGGACGTTTGTTTGAATTCATATACGCGGGTGGGTGAGTATCAGTATCTGTATAGTGTATGTACGAAAATTAGGGAAAAAGCATCTTAAAGCACATATAACGACACGACGAGGCAAAAGAATTGAACTGGAGGCAAGTGAAATTAGCACATATGTATGCTTCAAACGTCCACTTTAGTTAAGATATACATTTGGATAATAAAAATAAGACATTTGTTGATTATGGTAATTATGGGATTTTTTTTATGCTGTAGACTAAACAGATATTGATAGAAGCAACACGTCTTAAAAAGATAAAACAATGACAAGAGTATAATTACCGTTTCGTGAACTTGCAGCGTTTATTATACTCATCATCATCATCCTTTAACGGCCGCTTTCCATGCTAGCGTTGGACGATTTGACTGAGGACTGGCGAACCAGATGGCTGCACCAGGCTCCAATCTGATCTGGCAGTCTTTCTACAGCTGGATGCCCTTCCTAACGCCAACCAATCCGAGACTGTAGTGGGTGCGTTTACGTGCCACTGGCACGAGGGCCTATACATAATAAAATATAGCACTCCGTAAATAGGTATAAATATAATTTTTCGTCACTGTCCTTCGGCAGGTTTCTCCGTTTCGATATTCGCTTCTTTACGGATTACCGAGCTTCACTGACAGTTGACATGAGTTTGTTTTGATGGGACAAAAAAATGTAGAGGTCTCATTTTCATCCAACGCCTATATTTTTTCAAGGAACAAGGCATCTTTATTAATCTGATCATCACTGCTGATTCCCATAAGAGAGATAGAGCTTCCCGTTATCATGTTTGGCCGACCGTGCTTTGGCTCCTGCGAAACCTCCATGGGGATTTCTCCAGATGGGTCAATCACCCCCTAAAGATGTTAGTGATTGGTAGAGAAATCGTAGAGAAATTGAAAATGAGGATTTGTTGACTACAGTGTGAAGTAACAGTAAACTCACGCGTATGTTACAGACTGGGGTAGTTGTCCAGCCTGAAGTTTTTATAAATTCTGGCCAGTTGTAAAGCAGATTTTCTGACAATAATCTCCTTGTTTTCTATGTGTGTTGTGTCTCGAAATGATTGATCTTCTGAGGTTATCAATGCCCTAAAATGTTGAAGGCTCACCCGCATGAACTGTGGATAAATATCTTTGCTCCATGCGTTATGAAAACAAACAGAACACTCCTGGTTTTTTCCCCATTCCTGTCTACTGCTTGTTTTTTTTTGTTTTTTTCGTCATGCTGATTCCCAATTTGTGTCAGTCAAAATAATAATGAATTCTCCAGAGTTTGTTGTTTTCTACTAGTAACGGGAGTCAGTTTAATCGATGAGGTTGGAGAAAATCTGAAAAATTAATAACCGGGGGGAGGGGGGAGGGCATTATTCAAGACCCCAGAATAACTTGCTTCTAAAAGCATCAATAGGAAAAGCATCAACTCTTCTTCTTCTTCTTCTTCTTCTTATTATTATTATTATTATTATTATCATTATTATTATTATTATTATTATTATTATTATTATTATATCATCATCATCATCATCATGAGGGCGTTCTTCAATGTAGCAAGAAGTAAGTCACTGATGTATGGAAGGGAAAAAGCAGGGCCAGAACTGAACCGGGGACCTAAACCTGAGAACACTGAGCAGAAACAGGTCAGTCAATACATGCTACGATATTGCGATCAGACAGAAATTTACCAATCCAAGAGACGATCGATAGGTGGAAGAGAATGTTTCGATAGTTGATTTGCATATTAAACGCGGTGGAAGGTTTTGCTGATACTCAGAGTAACAACATTGCTCTCACCGAAAAACTTTAACGCCCTATTCCACTGGTGGGTGACATAATTGAGTAGGCCTCCAGTGGGTCTGGTTCATCAAAAACCCTTATGGATATAAAATGATGGTTACTGAAGGGAGAGAGAAGGGAAGAGAGAAGGGGAGAGAGAAGGGAGAGAGAAGGGGAGAGAGAAGGAGAAAGAGCGAGGGAGTGAGAGCGAGTGTGAGAGCGCGAGGGAGAGAGAGATTCATAATATTGAAGATTGTCATAGTTAATGGTTGTCTCCATTACTTTAGAAATGTTATACGCAAGAATAATAGGAACAGCTTTAGGAATGCTAAATCTCCTTCAAATCATAACTTTTGTCTTGGGAAAAGGAAGAATATAAACAATATTGTTCTAAAATACTTGTAAAATAGATGGGGAAAATTTCTGTGAAGGTGTAGCGGCGAATACGTTTGTATGTTCCTGAGTGACTAAAATAAATTCCATCTTGTAATTTCAGGTTCATCTCACGGTCAGCTCATTGGTGGACAGGTATTACTCCATAATATGATAAAACCCACGTTATGAAAGTGTTGTTTAGCAGAAAATCCCATCGTAACGTTGAATTCCATAACGTAAAGTGTATTTTCTATTGACTTCCATATAACTTGGGAGTCAAGGAAGATAGGTTTCACGTTACGGAATTCCGACTTGCAGAAAAGTTTCCAAGAACGCTTCCGTAATGTGGTTAACGCCGTATTGATAAACAATAAACTTAAAAGCGATCCTTTCCGCTGTGACTCTCCCCTTTCCCTACCTCCGTCCATCACCCTTGGGAATTTAACTCTCAGCAATGAGTTAATGTAAAAGCAGTTTAAAAACATTGGAACACGTGCTTGGGATGTCAGCTGTTACCAACCCAAACCACCACCACCACCGCCACCACCACCACCACCGCCACCACCACCACCACCACCACCACCACCACCACCACCACCACCACCACCACCACAGGCGCTGCCGCCATCGTCGTATAACATGACTACTGTGAGCTAAGACAGGAATTATTTATACAAGACCGCTTCAACTTGCTAAAAATACCAACTAAATCTCCCTCATTGACATCGTGGTTTCTGGAATAAATAAATAAATAAATAAATAAACGTACACACGAGTCAATGAAGATGGAACGACAGCACGTAGAAAAGTTTGATCAGAACCAAAATGAGGTTAAACAGGAACAACATGGTACAAGATTTTAGAGGAAGAAACAGTGAATAAAATCAGCCTCATTAAATAGCAGGAAGCTTGATGTAAAGTCGGTCTCTGTAGGTTTTGAACTCCATTTCAATGTAGACAGAGGAAACTAAAGATTATGAATGGATGTATATGCATGTGTGTATATGTATGTGTGTGTTACTCTGGAGTTTTCATGGTATGTAGATTTGCATTCGTTGAGAGAAATGGCACCCAAAGGACCTATAAAAAACTTCCTACCAATATCTTTAAACAACGGTATAACCAACATCTGTAATCTATCATCAAATCAAAACTAGGTAAAAAGAAATCCTAGGCAGATCAGTTCGCGGTGGTATCAAAATGTTCCCGGACTAGTTCTGTAACGCACCAATAGATGGCAGCACACGGTTGCGTGCGCAGTAAGAGCTAGCATTGACCTTCATGAAGCAGTGTGCTAAGTGACATCGCTGTGTTTACTTCGCAAGTTGTGTGAAATTTGTGTTTTTGTGATCACATGTATACTGTAGTCTGCAATTTTTGTCAAAAAGCCAACGTGAAATTTTGCGATAAAGCACACACACACACACACACGCACACACACAC
>NC_043012.1:11725074-11736646 GCF_006345805.1 Octopus sinensis
AACTCAGAACGTGGCGACGGGTGAAATACCGTTAAGCATTTCGTCTAGTTCAATAAATGTAAAAACACTGTACACAATGTTTACACGTTTATAAAAGTCTAAATAAAACAGGCGTGGCTGTGTGGTAAGTAGCTTGCTTCCCAACCACATGGTTCCGGGTCCAGTCCAAAGCATGGCCCCCTTGGGCAAGCGTCTTCTACTATAGCTTCGGGTCGACCAAAGCCTTGTGTGTGGATATGGTAGACGGAAACTGAAAGAAGCCCGTCGTATATATATATGTGTGTGTGTGTGTGCTTGCAGCTCCCTCCCATCACCGCTTGACAACCGGTGTTGGTGTGTTTACGTCTCCGTAAGTTACCGGTTCGGCAAAAGAACTGATAGAATAAGCACTGGGCTTTAAAAATAAATAAGTCGGTACTACTTGAGAACAGTGGTCCCGGTGCGCGCACTCGCGTACTCGCGCATCCGCGCTAGCTAGTCGTGACTAGTCGATCCTACAACGACTACCTAGCAAAGTAAATCAAAACACAAAATAAATAATTTTTTTACACAAAATAATTTTTTTTAAACAAAGTAAATAAAACATAAAAACAAAGTAAATAATTTTTTAAACAAAGTAAATAACACAAAAAAAACACAAAGTAAGGATCGACTAGTCACGACTAGCTAGCGCTGATGCGTGACTACGCGAGTGCGCGCACCTGGACCACTGTTCTCAAGTAGTACCAATAAGTCCTGGGGTCGTTTTGTTCGAATAAAACCTTTTGAGGCAGTGCTCCAGCATGGCCGCAGTCAAATGACTGAAACAAGTAAAAGAATAAGAATAACCACAAACACATGTGGTTGTGAGTGTGTGTATGCGTATGTGCAAATCAGTAACTATATCTGTCTGTCTGTGTGTGTGTGTGTGTGTGTGTGTGTGTGTGTGTGTGTGTGACGCGTATAGAATTTACGAAGGACTTACCTTGACAGTGTAGGTATTACATAACAACAATCGAAGCCATTGCCACCAGGCGACATCCGGGAATACAACAACAGACGGCAGCAGAATATGCTGCGGCCTCTTTTCACTGGTGTCTCATTCAACACACAACACCGCTAAAAATTCTTCACTGCTAAGTCTTCGCTTCTGTCCAATATATGGCGCGAGCAACTCTTTTTCGACTTTATCACCAACAACTGTACCACCAGCATCGCTACCTCTAACGCCATCACCACTAGCACCACCTACACTACCACTACCACCACCACCACCACCTCTCTCATATATCTAATATCCTATCTCCCTCTCTCTCTCTTGCTTTCTCTCTCTGTCTGTCTCTTTCTCTCAGTATATATATATAATATATATATATATATTATATTTATAAACTATATTCCCTTTCTTCTTTCTCTTTTAAAGCATCGTTATCAATTAGCAGCCACTCCTATTCATAGTATATACGTGTGCGTGCGCCTGCGTGTATTAATTGAGTGCATACACTCACACACACACACACACGCACACACACTCACATACGCACACGCACACGCAAACACATCGTTCTTTCCTTTTCGTTTCTTTCCTTGGGCCCTTTCTCCTTTTCTCTCTCTCTTTTAAATCATCATCATCCTTGAAAAAAATCTGTTGCGCTTACAACCAACTGAATTAGGTTATCTAGGATAAATACAGAATCAGTTGGCTGATCCCCCTTACTGCTGCTGATGCTGATGCTGCTGCTACTAATGCTGCTGATGATGATGATTGTAACGATGGTGGCGGTGGTTGTGAGTATTTTTGAGGAAGCTGGTCGGGAGGGTGATTGTGGGGGCGTAGTGGTAGTGATGGCGGTGAAGATGTTACGGATGATTCCGATAGTGGTAACAGAGATGATGGCAGTGAAGATTATTATGAGGGTGCTAGGTGATAGTGGTAGTGGAGGTGGTGGTGGTTGTGGTGGTGTGGGTTGGTGGTGGTGGCGGTAGTGGTGGTGGAGGTGGTGGTGATGGCGGTCTTTCTGTTCCGCTGGCTGTTTTCTAATGCTGATATTACTCCTACTGTTTAACCACATGTCGCTCTCATTCAGCAGAACAGTGACGAAAGACATTCCAGCCGTGACCATTCCGTCTTTCTTTAACATGTAGCGTGTGATTGGAGAGAAATTTGGCTGCTTTTTCTAACAAGTTAAGCGACCCCGTAACAGCCCCGTCGTTGCCTCATTGGTGTTGTTGTTGTTATGACTGTCGTCTTTCAGTTGTTTCCGATTCATCCATTGCTGAGGATGGTGATGGAGCGGGAGTTGTACTAGTCGCGATGGTGTTGGTGGTGACGGTGACTGTGGTGATGATGATGATTGGTGATGATGATGATGGTGGTGGTGGTTATGGTGATGATGACAGCGCCGTAGCCGTATTTCGTTTACCGTTACGTTCTGGGTTCAAATTCCGCCGAGGTCGACTTTGCCTTTCATCCTTTCGGGGTCGATAAATTAAGTACCAGTTACTCACTGGGGTCGATGTAATCCACTTAATCCGTTTGTCAGTCCTTGTTTGTCTCCTCTGTGTTTAGCCCCCTGTGGGTAGTAAAAAAATATATAATTAATAGTGATGATTAAAAGAGAGACAAACAGACAGACAGACAGACAGAAAGGAGCGAACGAACGAATGAACGAAGAAAGCAAGAAAGAACGAAAGAAAAGAAGGAAAGAGGGAAAGAAGAAAGAAAAAAGGCAGGGTGAAAGAAAGGAAGAAAGGCAGGCAGGCAGGAAGGAAGAAAGAAAGAATTTGGTGTGTGATGAGTGTTGAGGACAGAGATATTGAAATGGGCAAGCTGACCTCAGGTGAACGATGTTTGCGAGCCGAGATCGATTCGCATTTAAATCATACTTCTCTAATGCAAACATGTCTGCATTAACAGGTATGCTCAGCATACATATTAATGCGTACATGTATGCAAACTTTTTTCCGTACAAAACTAATTCACCATGAAAAAGGTTGCGAAACGGCCGTAACCCCCCTAAGGAAGTCACATGGTAATATATATATATATATATATATATATATATGAAATTAAAAAAGGAAAATACGCACACTTACATAGTTTCAATATAATTTTTAATATATCGACCGGTTTCGCTATCGCTATTCATGATATTATGTTTTACTTATTTGAATATGTATTTTTTCTTAAGAAGAAATTTTGTCCATGTTGTGTGTGATGAAATTCACGAGTGAATGACTTCACAAGTAGATAAATAAATAGATATGAGGTGCCTACTCAATGTATGTTGTCTTGTTTCTGTACATTCCCCTAGTACATCATCTGCTACAGACTACATTCCTAACCTAACAGTTAACCTGTTGGTTCCTCCTGCATACTGCACAGTTGTTATCCTTACATGAGGGCCTTTCGAATGTATGTGTATATATATATATATTCTGGTCTAATCTGATATCAATATTTCAATCATTGCATAACCGAATTCCAGTATTGTGGAGAATCAGTGACTACATCATAATTAAGATGCTTAATGAAATAATGGAATGGTGGAATAATCATTTATTTCTACCATGTATATTTTTATTTGCTATAAATCGTGAACTGAAAGACCTTTCAAAACGGCTCGAGTGAAAACAATGAACTTTTTACATCGAATGAAGGTAGAGAAATTGGTAATACAAGAGAAGTCTTTAAACGAGGGACATGGTTGTACTCTCGTTAATCTCTGCCCTTTCAAAGAGGTGATGAAAATATCATATTTCCTCTCCTTTTCAGATCTCATTCACTTTCGTCTTACGTCTTCACTGTGCTGAGTTGTCGTGGTGAGCATCCTTTGCTTTATTTGGATCCCCCTCCTGCTTTTCTCCAGATTATACCGTTTTCGCTATGTCCTTCCAATGTACACTGGACAGAAATTCTTTCTGCACACACCCATGTATCTGAGGTAGGCATGACTTTTTGGACGCTTTTATACTCGCGTAGGCCCTACAATAAATCTTTAGACTTCCACACAGGCAACGCATATAACCAAGCCATCGCAGGCAACGTTCACTGAATATTGAAGTAATGGTCTGACATACCTATTTCTTTACTACCCACAAGGGGCTAAACACAGAGATGACAAACAAGGACAGACAAACGGATTAAGTCGATTACATCGACCCCAGTGCGTAAATGGTACTTATTTAATCGACTCCGAAAGGATGAAAGCAAAGTCGACCTCGGCGGAATTTGAACTCAGAACGTAACGGCAGACGAAATACTGCTACGCATTTCGCCCGGCGTGCTAACGTTTTTGCCAGCCTTTGGGTTGGAAACCCTGACTTCTCAATTACCAAAAGTTTGCAAAGGCACAATTTCATGCCACAGATATAAGTTTCCTTTTCTGCATGACGAGTATCATACAAGAAAGAAATATTTCATGCTTAAAACGGGAATATTTCTTCGAGTACGTGATTTATAATGATGTATAAATAATTCAAATATTACAGTGTAAATATGTATATGTAAAATCTAGCATTAACGTTCTGTATATATAATTGCATAGATAAAACGCGGTCTCAAGAGATGATAGGGTAACCAGAATGAGAGCATTACTTCTTTGAGTCCGCAATGTATAATTTTAAAAACCACCGGAATCTACTGAGACCAACCGGAAATTAGAAATTCTGATGTCAATCGTTTTTGCATTACATTGAAAGCATTAAAGTGTTCAGCTTTAGAAATTATATATTGATAAAATTTAGTGACCTTTAATAATATCCCTCATGGGAACAAATATTTCTTTGATATAAAGGAAATGCGTCTTCGCACAAAAATTAATAAAAGGGTCAGTGGAGTAAAAAGAAAATTCAATCAATAATAATAATAGCAATAATATATACGCACCCACGCGCACGTGTGTGTGTGTTTCACTAGCATGATAATTCATTCATAACTTGTACATTAGGTAAAAACCGAGTGTTTCTACTAGGCTTACGAAGAATAAGTCCTGGGGTCGATTTTCCGGTGGGGCGAAAAGACAAAACCCGTCGGCACAACCCGAACCAATTGATCTGAGATTCATACCTAGGTACATAGGGTGGTAAGAAGCTTGCTTCTCAGCCACATGGTTCCTGGTTTAGTCCCACTGCTGACACCATAGGAAAGTGTCTTCTACTATAGCCTTGGTCCGATCAAAGCCTTCAGAGTGGATTTGGTAGAAACTGAAAGAAGCCCGCCGTATATATATATATATATAATATATATATATATGTATGAATATGCTTATCTTAGTGTGTCTTTGTGTCTGCGTTTGTTCCCCCCCCTCCA
Organism: Octopus sinensis; assembly: GCF_006345805.1. NCBI lineage: Eukaryota > Metazoa > Mollusca > Cephalopoda > Octopoda > Octopodidae > Octopus > Octopus sinensis. The sequence continues at coordinate 11,730,365 of NC_043012.1, forward strand.
CCATCGCTTGATGTTGGTGTGTTTAAAATCCCCGTAACTTAGCGGTTCGGCAAAAGAAACCGATAAAATAAGTACTAGGCTTACAAAGAATAAGTCCTGGGGTCGATTTCCTGTGAGACGAAAAGAGAAGACCCGTCAAAGGGCGGAGGGTTTCATGAGAGGAGTCAACGGCCATCCAATAATGTGTGTATGTCGAATAGGATCTGAGCAAAGGTCAACCTGAGGGCTCCCGAATCACCAACTCTCAAAAAGCAATTGATGGGGTAGTCTCCTTAGCTATGGTCTACTGCCTCCTTTGCTTTGCAAAATCTGCAGGATTATGGTAAATCAAGTCAGACAGCTTAATTCGATTATTGCTACCTGGTGTGTGACACATCGTACACCAATACTGGTAGTACTCTCTAGGTGGAGAGCGTGAGTCTTGTGAAGCACAAGTAAAGTCCGCTGTAATGAAATTCATAGTCAGACAGTAGAACGGCGACGAAATGAGAGTGACTGAGAACACGCTTTTTTCCTGCGCTCTTGAATTTTTCCTCGTCTAGGCTAAAAAAGGTCCTCATTGTTTGTTTCCTTGTTTGTTTTTATTTCTTGTACTGTATTTTTTTGTATTTGTTTCTTATTTTGTATTTGTTTTTTATTTGTATTTTTATTTGTATTGTTTTTACGTCCTGTTTTTCTCACATTTTTTCTTTCCCTGTTTTTACCCCTCTGCAAAGGAATTTTATTTAATTCTTTCGCAGGAAGGGCTAGTTCGACGAGTCGTGTTCTGTCCTTACCTTCGAAACACGCATGGAGTCGAACTGGGGACAGCTGATGAAGGGGAATTTTCCTTGTGTTGTTTGTCTTGTACTCTGTTTTTTCGTTGTTAAAAAAAGGTCCGTTTCCATGTTTGTTTTTACGTTTTCGTTTCTCGGTGAGCTCTACGTCTATTTGTGGTGTCCTGTACTCACGTATATATATATATTTATATATGCATGTATATATACATGTAGATGTAGGTACGTACATATATGTATGTATGTATGTATGTATGTATGTATGCATATATTTATTTATTAAATCATATATATATATATATATATATATATATATGATTTTATTTATTAATCATATATATATATATATATATATATATATATATATATATATATATTATATATATATATATATATATATATATATATACGGAGTAGACGAAGCAGGGGCAGTTGAAGAAGGGGAATATTCCTTGTGTTGTATTTCTTTGTACTCTGTTTTTACGTTGTTTGAAAAAAGTCCGTTTCCATGGTCTTGTTTTTATGTTTTCGTCTCTCATTGTGTTCAAAGTTTTTTTTTGTGTCCTGTACCTATATATGCATGTATATATACATATAGATGTAGGTATGTACATATGTGTATGTATATATGCATATGTTTTATTTATTATTTTGTTACTATATATATGAGTTTCTGTCTGTTTGTCCCACAAATCAATTGAGACATCATTTCATTTATAAGCGTGGGTGTTTTGTCCACTTTCACCACATTAACTATGGTGATGATAATGCTGCTGATGGTGTGACCAGAGCTAAAGTGCCAAAATTTTCAAAGAATCGACATCTTTCACTCTCTCTCTCTCTCTCTCTCTCTCTCTCTCTCTATCTATCTATCTATCTATCTTTGTCTTTCTATTTGGCCGGAAATTGTCTTGTGGCGAGAATGGTCAGCGTTCAAGAGAATGACAACCACTACACCATATATATTTATTCATTTATTTATTCAAGTATGGGCTGTTCTGCACAGTTAAACACAGTCAATCTCTCTCTCTTTCTCTCTTTCTCTCTTTCTCTCTCTCTCTCTCTCGCTCTCTAATGACTGTCGTAAATAAAAATGAAATAAAATTCTGGGGTCAATTCGTCCAACTAAAATTCTTCGTGGTGATGCCCCAGCATGGCCACAATCTAATGACTGAAACAAGTAAAAGGTGAAAAGAAAGAAAATGATAAGAGTGGGTGTTTTGTCCACTTTTCACCAGCAGAGTGCAACTCTTAAGAAATGGCGTCGATATTTTTTACTCTGTCTCTGTCTCTGTCTCTCTCTCTCTAACAGAACGCACGCACAAACACATACACACACATACATACATACATACACACACATGTATACCTATTTTTCTGACTTCGTTCAGATATAACTATACAAATTTCTTTCAGAAAAGCAGACAGTGAAGCCATACGGAGACAGATACGAATTCACAGTGAAATGAAAATCCTCAACACACCAACAGAAAGACAACCACATAAGAGACATTTAGAGTTCATATTAAGAAGGTCAGTGACGGGGGTCAAAGCTATTTTCCTATGTGATATACCTCTGGCAGAAACGTTAGCACGCCGGCCGAAATGCGTAGCCGTATTTCGTCCGCCGTTACATTCTGAGTTCAAATTCCGCCGAGGTCGACTTTGCCTTTCATCCTTTCGGGGTCGATAAATAAAGTACCGGTTACGCACTGGGGTCGATATAATCGACTTAATCCGTTTGTCTGTCCTTGTTTGTCCTCCCTGTGTTTAGCCCCTTGTGGGTAGTAAAGAAATAGGCATTTCGTCTGCCGCTACCTTCTGAGTTCAAATTCCGCCGAGGTCGACTTTGCCTTTCATCCTTTCGGGGTCGATAAATAAAGTACCGGTTACGCACTGGGGTCGATATAATCGACTTAATCCGTTTGTCTGTCCTTGTTTGTCCTCTCTGTGTTTAGCCCCTTGTGGGTAGTAAAGAAATAGGCATTTCGTCTGCCGCTACCTTCTGAGTTCAAATTCCGCCGAGGTCGACTTTGCCTTTCATCCTTTCGGGGTCGATAAATAAAGTACCAGTTACGCACTGGGGTCGATATAATCGATTTAATCCGTTTTTCTGTCCTTGTTTGTCCTCTCTGTGTTTAGCCCCTTGTGGGTAGTAAAGAATATGCATTTCGTCTGCCGCTTACCTCTGAGTTCAAATTCCGCCGAGTCGACTTTGCCTTTCATCCTTTCGGGGTCGATAAATAAAGTACCAGTTACGCACTGGGGTCGATATAATCGACTTAATCCGTTTGTCTGTCCTTGTTTGTCCTCTCTGTGTTTAGCCCCTTGTGGGTAGTAAAAGAATAGGCATTTCGTCTGCCCTACCTTCTGAGTTCAAATTCCGCCGAGGTCGACTTTGCCTTTCATCCTTTCGGGGTCGATAAATAAAGTACCAGTTACCCACTTGGATCGATGTAATCGCCTTAATCCCTTTGTCTGTCCTTGTTTGTCCCCTCTATGTTTAGCCCTTTGTGGGCAATTAAGAAATATATACCTATTTTCCTTGCATTACTGTAACATAGCGTCCGAATTTCGTTTCACTATTACTTATTGATGTCTATTATCAAAAAAAAAAAAAAAATCTCATAAAAAGGACCGTCACAAAACGAACATCAAACAAACGCACAACGTGCATCAGAAAACGACGATGAGACACGGCCACGGTTTGCAAATCAGCGACGGAAAAGGAAGGTTCGATGTGCATCTGAAACCGAACCTCAACGAAATGCACGACTTGCAACTAGCAAACAAAGAATGGCAGCTCGGTGTGCAGCAGAAAACGAAGACGAACGACGTGCACGACTTGCAGCTCATCGTCTTCGAAAAGCATCACGTCGTGTGCAAGAAACAACACAAGAAACTGGGGCCATGCTGGAGCACCGCCTTTAATCGAGCAAATCGACCCCACGACTTATTCTTTGTAAGCCCAGTACTTATTCTATTGGCCTCTTTAGCCGAACTGCTAAGTTAAAGGGACGTAAACACGCCACCATCGGTTATCAAGCGATTTTGGGGGACAAACACACACACACACACACACATACACACACACACACATATATATATATATATATACATATATAATTTTTCAGTTTCCGTCTACCAAATCCACTCACAAGGCTTTGGTCGGCCCGAGGCTATAGTAGAAGACGCTTGCCCAAGAGGCCACGCAGTGGGACTGAACCCGGAACCATGTGGTTGGTAAGCTACTTACCACACAGCCACTCCTATAGTTTTGTCTTCTAAAAATGCACCCATACTGGAGGAATAAATTATGCATACGATAATACATTCAATGTGGGTCCCGATAATCAGTAAAAGTAATTACCCGATCAACGATGGGTTCTGCTGTTAGTGTTATATATATATATATATATATACTATTATATATATATATATATATTATAGATATATATATATATAGATATATATATAATACTCATTTTTATGAGTAGATTTATCTTCTCTGAGATGTTAATAATCATTTTAAAAACGTTGTATTGTTGGAAAAAACATATATTGTGCTTGGAATCTTACTTCAGATTCATGGAACTCACTCCTATAACTTATAAGGAGGATATTTACACTCTCTAAGAATATATGGAAAACCTATATGTGATTTAGCTGATGAATACTTGATATTATATTTGCTGTAATATTTGCAGCTTGAAATTAAATGTTTTTAGTACGAAACAATTGTACTAATCTACCGATCCATTCTTGTTGCTTTTTTCTTGATTATATATATATATATATATATATATATATATGATCTTGGTTCCTGCTCTGTGTTATTTTGATTGATGGCATGCAGTTTGGTTTTGACCCCCGTCACTGACCTTCTTAATATGAACTCTAAATGTCTCTGAGCGCCCTCAGCTCCCAATGCAATCGTCGCTTTGAGAAGGAACAAAGGAAATCAGTTAAGAAGCCATGGGTGACAGAAGAAATGTTTGGAAAGATGGAAGAGAGCAGACAGTAGAAGATAAACTCCGCAGACGGAGAGAGGATGTGTAGTAAAATTATCAATGAGCTGAGAAGAGAAATAAATCGTGCTGGAAGGAAATACTGAAGAGATGCGTGTAAGGAAATAAAAGAGATGGAAAGAGCTGGGTTAATGAACAGACTATATCAAAAGGGGAAGAAACTCAATTGCGCAAAAGACCATGAATATCCTCAACAAGCAAAGTGAAACCGTTACTAAATCAGATGAAGTCAGCAAGAGGTGGGAAGAGTATATTGAAGATCCCAACTTTAATGATAACAAACCTCGAGCGATTCCCATGGAATATGACAGGGAGCCTTTGTACTGTGTGACAAAGCAGGTAAGGAAAGATCTTAAGAAGGGTAAAAATGAAAGGAAAGATTGGATACCTGCAGAGATACAGAGTTCAGAAGTGATACAGGTGCTGATGAGCCTAAGCAAAAAAGTCTACAAATCTGGTATATGGTCATAAAAATTTTTGAAAAGCATCATATTGCCCCTCCAGGAAAAAAAGGCCAATTGCCAGAAATGTGAAGGTCACCGCAAAATAAACCTCATATCCCATGTATCCAAAACTAGTGTTGAAGGCTGAGGGCCAAAGCAGAGGGATTCATCAGGAGAGACCAATTTGGTTTCAAGAAACGGATGGGGACAAGAGAGGCAATCACTGTTGTGAGAACTTTAGGAGGGCAGAGCGTTAAGATTGATCAGCAAGTCTTTGTTGACTATGAGTAAGCTGTCGATGGACTTGATTGGAAAAAAAACCTGATGAGTTTACTCAAAAATCTGGGAGTAGATTAGAGAGAAAGGTGACTGACACAGTGGATTTGGTAGACGGAAAAGAAAGAAGCCCGTCGTATATATGTATATATATATATATATAATATATATATATAATATATATATATATATATGTGTGTGTATGTTTGTGTGTTTGTGTTTGTCCTCCCAACATCGCTTGATAACCGATTGCTAGTGTGTTTATGCCCCGTAACTTAGCGGTTCGGCAAAAGAGGCCGATAGTATAAGTACTAGACTTACAAAGAATAAGTCCTGTGGTCTATTTGCTCGACTAAAGGCGGTGCTCTAGCATGGCCACAGTCAAATGACTGAAACAAGTAAAAGAGTAAGAGTACTATTCACCAAAGGCCTGAAGAATGACCCGAAGAAGAAGCTGGCGAAAACACAAGCAAGGAGCTTGCTACTCAGAAACGTGACCCATCAAGAAGATTAGGAAACTGGAGATTTGTGAAATGTAGTTCTGGGATAAATGGAGAAAAAAATCTGTTGTACTATCCATGTGGAGCAACAAAGAAAGGCTTAGAAGAATTGGAGGTGTAATGTTTCATGGATGCCATGTGAAGAAATATTATGAGGTCAGAGAGGCCTTTATGTCCAGTGATAAAGGGGAGATGCAGAAAAGACCGAGAGAGAGAAGAGCGATGACGGTAGAGGATATTACGCAGAGACGACCCATTA
>NC_043012.1:11736746-11749246 GCF_006345805.1 Octopus sinensis
CTAGCTTTCAATAGACTTTCAGGTGCTTAGAACCCTCCAGATAATGTTTTTTGTCCTTAAGTGGCAAACTTTCTATAAAAGCACTGCAGGACATTCTCTTCGAATCTCCTTCAACCATTTGTCTATATCTTTGCTTACAGTTCCCAATGCACTAATTATTATAATTATTAGACACAAGGTTTACATTCTTCATATTCCAAATTCCTGTAATTTCAAATTTTAAGGGACTGTATTTCTTTTGTTCTTCGTCTTCTTTCTGTACGATCCTGGAATCAAACCGGCATTATAGATCAATAAGGGAGCAACTTTGTTTTTCCTTGTCTATTATTGTCATGTCTGATATATTATTTTCTAGCTTCCTGTCCGTTTGGATAGGAAAATCCCACAAAATCTTACAATTCTCCGACTCCAGCACTCTTTTGACTGATGCTCATTCTATGTGTCTCCAACTTCAAATATATATTCCTGGAAAAGCTTCCAGTGTAAAGCTTTTACAAATTTATCATGCCTCCATTTCTTATATTTCTCCCGTGCAAGTTTGAGACATTTTGCAACAATATGTGTCACTCTTTCGTTCCAAGTTCCACAGATTCTACGTTTTTTCTGACACATCCTCCCCTATACATTTTTTCAAGTTGTTTGTTTTTATCGCTTGATCTGGGCTGCTACTATTAGGCCCTTTGTTTCTTTTTTTATAAATTCTCTTTTTTTTTTTACCCAAGCCCAAGATTTATTCCACGTACATTTCCAGTGGCTTCCCAAAATTGACCATGCAGAGGTTTCTCTTTAATCAGTCTAACGTACTCTCTTTGAATTTCATTCTTGTCCTTTTATCTTATTCTGTACTGGATCATCTGTTCCTTATCCACTGTCTTTAGTAGTCTCTCTCAGTGCTGTTCTGTAAATATTCTAGTAGACTTTTTTCTTTCCTTCTGTACACACAGGTCGAATATTTGATGTCAAGTAACCCTTCAAGGGACGCTTGAGACATACCAGCGTTCGTCCACTTATGTGCTGTCAGACGGGCTTGTCCAAGGTGTGCGCAGAGTGACGAAACCGTTCTGCACGCCCTCGTTCAGTGTCCGGTCATTGCTGATTTGTGGGGTTGTGCCGAACAGCTGCTGTCACGTGTGGGACGGATTCGTCTATCGGCTGAGTCTGTAGTGATGACTGCTCCGCCGCCCTCCTTCAGTCTGGCAGAAAAGGCAGTTTCTCTTTGCCTGGTGGCCGTGGCCAAAGAGACTGGTGGACAAGGCCGAAAGGCATGAGGACAGATACATTCCTCTTTGGTAGAGCTCTCATTGACTTCTTCAAGTTCCACTTGAAAAGGAAATTGAGGGTAGAGAGGGAAGTACTGTCCTCGAGTGATTCCTCACCCAAAATGTCAGGCCTTGATCCGATAATCTTATAATAATTCTACTTGTCATTATGTTACTTAGCCCATTTGTAACGCTTTCATGTGATTAGAAAAAATGAGGGAGAAAGAAAAGAGGGAGAGAGAAAAAGAGGATTAGACGAAGAGTGAGGCAGAAAGAGAGAGAAAGAAAAAGAGAGAGAAAAAAGGGAGAGAGAAGCGTCCATGACTTGTGGTAGGGAGAACGTAATCTTTATTACGTGGTTAAAAAAGGTAGTTGAAAGTAGTGATATAGAGGAGAGTTATGAATATAACTTAAGGAGAAGGGTGATGTTCTGATGGTGAGATTAAAGAAAGGCAATGAGAGAGAGAGAGAGAGAGAGAGAGAGGGGAAAGGGAGATGATGGTGGTAGTGGTGGAGGTGGCGATGGTGAGTGTATATTTAAAAGTTATTTTTTTATGTCACAGGCGCAGGAGTGGCTGTGTGGTAAGTAGCTTGCTAACCAGCCACATGGTTCCTGGTTCAGTCCCACTGCGTGGCATCTTGGGCAAGTGTCTTCTGCTATAGCCCCGGGCCGACCAATGCCTTGTGAGTGGATTTGGTAGACGGAAACTGAAAGAAGCTGTTGGTTATAAGTAATATATATGTATATATGTGTATGTGTGTGTGTTTGTGTGTGTTTGTTTGTCCCCCCAGCATTGCTTGACAACCGATGCTGGTGTGTTTACGTCCCCGTCACTTAGCGGTTTGGCAAAAGAGACCGATAGAATAAGTACTGGGCTTACAAAGAATAAGTCCCGGAGTCAATTTGCTCGACTAAAGGTGGTGCTCCAGCATGGCTGCAGTCAAATGACTGAAACAAGTAAAAGAGTAAAAGAGTAAAAGAGAGCTATCACTTAACGCAGGCGCATCCCAAACTTGCCAATCACTCTAGAAAGAAACTAGTTTCCAGTTCACTATCAATGACTATCAATAAATCACAAATGCAGACATTTGTTAAAGTGGGGCTGTTCTTGCCTGAACCTGTATTCGGCCGTGGTCAGCTTTGTGTTGCATCCTTAAGGGCCCGCAATTTATCTAATGTAAGGGTTAAGGTTATCAACACTGATAATCAAGGGAAAAGAAGAGGGGGTACTTTCACGAAGAAAATATTCTGCAAAGAAGTACTGGATTGAAAGTTGTATGCAAATTGAAATGTGTATTGGTTCTGACCCATCGCCTTGGCTTATAAGTTACCAACAATGTGGTTTTCATGTGCCATGTTACATTAAATTTTTACCCTCGCGAAATTGTGGCCCCTATATTTTACTTATAAAATAATTTTTTTCTGTACAATTTTTGTTTCCCAATATGAAATTACGACTAGGTAAATTTTAAAACATAATTTTTTCTGTTTATAGGAATAATGTAAAAATAAAAGTGAATACTTATTTTATGAGTGCTGTGTATCAAAATCTATAAAATTGTGCATAATATAATATATATATATTGTTCTTTTATTTGTTTCAGTCATTTGACTACGGCCATACTGGAGCGCCGCCTTTAGTCGAGCAATTCGACCCCAGAACGTATTCGTTGTAAGCCTAGTATTTATTCTATCGGTATCTTTAGCTGAACCGCTAAGTTACGGGGACGTAAACACACTAGCTTCGGTTGTCAAGTGATGTTGGAGGGACAAACACAGACAAAAACACACACACACACGCACGCACACACACACACACGAATACGACGGGCTTCTTTCAGTTTACGTCTACCAAATCCATTCAAAAGGCTTGGGTCGGCCCGAGGCTATAGTAGAAGACACTTGCCCAAGATGCCACGCAGTGGGACTGAACCCGGAACCATGTGGCTAGGAAGCAAGCTACTTACCACAAGCCTCTCCTGCACATATATATATACATATATAACATATATGTGTGTATATATATATGTATATATATATATATATATAAATATAATATATATATATATATATATATATAAATACACCACAACACCACACACACACACACACACACAAAATATATAATATATATATATAATATATATATATAATGTGCATTATGCAATCATCGTATTTCAATTTCCTTCACTTTTCAATGAATAGCAGACGAGCGACTATCTTTCAATACAAACGCAACAGAGGCTACACTTTCAGTTTTTTTTTCTTGTTAAAGTTTTCAGGGATAACCCAATAGGTCTACTATTGATTCAGTGAAATATTCACGGGTGCCGCTAGTACTATGAATAATTACAGCAACAACAGCAGCAGCAGCAGCAGTAGTCGTAGTACTATAAACAAGTAATTGTACTTGAGTCTATCCGATAAAATATTGGTGTGTGTGGTGGGGGAATGAATGGTGCGATCGATTACTCCTTCCTTCAAATTCCCACCGTGCTAACGACTCTGCCAGCTCTCCGCCTCGCTACCTACTTATATTGGAAGGAAGTTTTTTAGATTATACACAGTGTAAAAAACCACAAACTAACCTGTTATATTTTTCCTGGGGTTGAGAAGTCCATTTTCACATTTTCTGAATATATTTGTCTCCGCATGTCACCAGTGAAATAATTCAATGAATTAAGAGGGGAGAAGAAAATATCATAAAACAGTTTTAAAATAATAAAAATTGTCTTTTTCTTCCCTGTGTATTGCTTTCCTCTGTAGTATTTGTTGGTATTGATTAACTAAAGAACATTGCTCGGTGTTAACCTAGTGTTTGTTTAAGAAACCAAAGTAAATTAAGGAACAGATGTCAAGTTTAAATGTCCGACTTTTTATCTTCCTAGACAAACGTTGTGTAAACGTTGTAGCAGTCATCATCATCAGTATTATCGCTGTTATGATTATCATCATCATCATCACCATCATCAACATTACCACTACTAGCATCGTCATCGTTAGCATTTTCATCGTCATCGTCGTTACCATCACTACCGTAACAGCATCATTATCATCGTCGCAGTCACAAGCATCATCATTGTTATATTGAGTTGCTTACTTCCAATGCTTGTCCAGAAGTCTTTCTATTGAATTTTTCCATCACTTCCCTTTGCTGCAGTTCTATATTATTCTTATTCTTATTTTCATTATACTTCAGTGGTTCATAGAAATTCTTGCCCTTTTATTTATAAACATTCCTTTTTGTTTATACTTTATTGGAAAATTATATCGACTTCCTGTACTTGTTTGGTACTTTGTTAGAAGGTTGAACAGTAAAGTTGACTTCGGTAGGATTCGAACTCAGAACATAAACGTCTATAACTAATTACTGCAGGTACTGTGTTTCACTCCCTGACGATTCTTCTCATTCACCGTCCGTGTAGATGTCTATTGTTCTTCTTTTTTCTTGATGCTTTTTATTATTTCTGTTACACCACTGAGGCGGCGAGCTGGCAGAAACGTTAGCACGCCGGGCGAAATGCGTAGCCGTATTTCGTCTGTTGCTACGTTCTGAGTTCAAATTCCGCCGAGGTCAACTTTGCCTTTCATCCTTTCGGGGTCGATTAAATAAGTACCAGTAACGCACTGGGGTCGATATAATCGACTTAATCCGTTTGTCTGTCCTTGTTTGTCCTCTCTGTGTTTAGCCCCTTGTGGGTAATAAAGAAATAGGTATTTCGCCCGTCTCTACGTTCTGAGTTCAAATTCCGCCGAGGTCGACTTTGCTTTTCATCCTTTCGTGTCGATAAATTAAGCACAAGTTGAGTAATGAGTTCGATGTAATCGGCTGTCCCTCTCCTCCAAATTTCAGGCCTTGCGCCTATAGTAGAAAGGATATCTATTCCGGCTCTTTACATTCAGATACAAAATTCTGCTGAGATCTACTTTGCCATTCATCCTTCTGAGATAGATAAAATAAAATACCAATCAGGCGCAAGAGTGGCTGTGTGGTATGTAGCTTGCTTACCAACCACATGGTTCCGGGTTCAGTCCCACTGCGCGGCACCTTGGGCAAGTGTCTTCTACTATAGCCTCGGGCCGACCAAAGCCTTGTGAGTGGATTTGTTAGACGGAAACAGAAAGAAGCCCGTCGTATATATGTGTGCATGTTTGTGTGTCTGTGTTTGTCCCTCCCCCCCCCCAACATCACTTGACAACCGATGCTAGTGTGTTTACGTCCCCGTAACTCGGCGATTCGGCAAAAGAGACCGATAGAATAAGTACTAGGCTTACAAAGAATAGTCCTGGGGTCAATTTATTCGACTAAAGGCGGTCAAATGACTGAAACAAGTAAAAAAAAAAAAAATGTAATTGACTGTTCCCCTCAATTAGAATTCTTGAGGCTGGTTCTAAGAAAACTATTATTCCTATTACATATAGCACAACTTTTTGTTTTAATTCACATTCCATTTACTGGGTGTAGTGGGATCAACTTTATTCCCACTACATGACCAAATGTCTTCCACCGTATATTTGGGTCGACAAAGCGAAATTCGGCTGTTGGAAACTGGAGAATCTTTTTGGAGTCCGTATTCCTATTCTTGTTTAATAGACTTGTCACCTGTTTTAACATTTCCGTATTTCCCATGGATGCTTTTAAAGGGTCAATTAATCAGCTTCCACTAATACAGAAATTCCGAATAAACAGACGTTATCTCCCTACTCTGGCAAAGCAATTAAATAATATTAAAAGATTCTGTTCTTATTTTATTATATTCTTGGAGGAAAATTGTGTATGTTTGCTTGACTATTTTTGAGAACCCTGAATAACTTTTCTTAATGCAAAGACTAAGTTAAAATTTCTATATGAATACATATAGAATAAAATCAAAAAATATGTTGGTTGTGAAACATTAAAAGTAACTGTTTTCTGTATATGAAGAAATATAAAAAGAAAAGAAAGAAAAAAACACAGAGAGAAATTAAAGATAATTATAAAGAAAGAGAATCTCATTGTGTGGAGGCTACACTTAAGCTTCAAAATGAGGCTGCAGAGTTTGATGGTAAGGGTGTACAAAGAGGGGTCACTGCATGGTCAATACTTGCAAAACCTGAACGAAATAGAAGTAAAATAAGAAAAATAGAAACGTTACTTGAATATGTATGTATGTATGTATGTATGTATGTATGTATGTATGCATGCATTTATGTTTGTATGTATGTACGTATGTATGTAAGTACCTATGTACATATATATGTGTGTATGTATACATATATGTGTGTGTCTATTAAATAAAATCCGTTCTGTCTGTCTGTGTGTGTGTCTTCTAGGATCTCGGGCATCCTCCATCCGATTGCGCTCAAATTTGATATGTAGATACCGACGGTATCAGGGCGTGTATAAGTCTTGAAACAATTACAAACATCGATTCCAGGTGAGAATACGATCGATAAAGCCGTGGGAACGTGCATTTGTACGCGAAAATATATATAAATATATATAATCCGTTCATCTAGATTTACCTCCAGCTAACTCATTTGCATGCATCGTTTTTGTCCTGCTTTTCTTCCGTACATAACTGCACCTTCCATATTTTTATGTTACTTGCTTCAGACATTGGACTGCGCCCATACTGGGTCACAAACTTGGAAACTTTTATTCCAAGTAATCGATTTTATAGTTAAAGGATTAAGTTAACGGATACTGCATTAAGCGCAGTATCCAAACCTTGTTTCAGAGTAAGTTGTGTCTTCGCGGAGCACGTTCACCACTTATGGCTATCAGGCGTCATCAGCGATGGTTTGTATTCACCGTTGGATCAACTTCCAGGAATTCCTAGGTGCACGTATGGTATATATTAAAGATTAATAGAGAAAACGGAGTGTACGAAAAAGCAATTTATTATCAAGACAATTGTTTCGTCTTCATTATCCACTGCTCCTTATTGGGCGTGAAACGGTGCATTAACACCAGATGCGCACAGTGCAAAGAAGACTCCTCGGGTGGCACGATATGTTTTTACGTGCGGGGATTTACATTTCAGTTTCGCTGCATTGAGAGAGCCTATCAGTTCGGGTGGATATATAGAATACTGGTCCATGAAGGTAAGATCAATAAATATCCTCCCACAGGACCTGAGAGACATGTATGGGGTGGATGCAGATGTCTTTAAAATAAACCTGGACCTTTTCCTATCAGGTGTCCCAGATGAACCAACATCACACAGGAGGTGCAGATGAGGGTAGCTGCATCAAACTCTCTCATGCACCAAATGTCAATTGCTAAAAAGCATTCGTGAAATAAAATCATGTAGCAACACCGAATGGCGGTGCCCCAGCATGGCCACAGCTCGTGAACTGAAACTAGATGAAATGAAAAATAAAGTACTCCATCTTGGTGACAGATAAGTATTGATGCAATGAAAATGAGCCAGACAGCATTTTATAGCCCGAGGATTGCGTGAAGGCACCAGATGTGTTATAAATGCTGTTTTCATCGCATGAAACTTTTAGTAGCTCATAAAAGTAAATACTGTGTCTATCAAACAGTAATAAAGGATTCTTTTGACGAATGAAAATGATTCTGTTGCTTTTTTACAATATCCACTACAGCCAACACCAACGGTCACCCTAACCGTCACCAGTTTCCAACAACAAATTTCTTTCACCTCACTATGACTGCTAGCATCATAATTGCCGCTTCTAAGGCCACAACGCACACACACACACTTACACACATATAACTGCATATTATAGTATAAATCTCTATACTGCGCGTATCAGAATATTCAGAACCAATCTGTTGAGACTTAGCTTAGGAAATCTCGCTAAATCTCTATCTCCCCTCTTCTCTTTCTCCCTACACTTTCACCTGAGCAGCTGTATTGCTGTCCAGTCGCAAGCTGTTTCGCAAACAAATAAAACACACAAACGTACGCACATACGTTATACCTAGATACACTTACACACACACATATGTGTGTGTGTATATATATATATATATATATATTACATGTATATGTAAATGCATGCATGTGTTATATATATATATATATATATATATATATATATATTACAACACAGAAACACACCCAGGTATGCACACTTATATATATATACTACATACACACACATATATTATAAACGAACAGATGTATATATGTACAAATATATGCATATGTATATACGTGTGTGGTGTGTGTGCGTCTGTGTGTGTGTGCGTGTGCGTGCGTGTGTGCGTGTGCGTGCGTGTGTGTGTGTGTGTGTGTGTGCGTTGTGCGTGTGTGTGTGTATCGATGTACGAGGTGGAGGAGTCGTGTTATTTGCGAGAAGGCATGCACATGAAAAATACACGACGCACAGACAAACACAACTTCAAGGAAACCTTTTCAACTGGTTTACTGCTCTACTTCAGTGGTTTTGATATTATTAGTAACATAACAGCAAATAGTAGTTCATCATCATCATCATCATCATCACCACCACCACAATCAACATCATCATCATCATCGTTTTTATCATCTTCACTTGTTTATTTGAACTTTCCGCGCAAGGCCTGCATCAAGGTATGGGAAACAATATTTTTTTTTAATTCTCTTATATTTTTTTCTTTTACACTTTCCGCTTTTCAGAAGAATGGCCAGTATGAACGGACCAATTCTGAGGATACACTTGTGAAAAAAAAAGAAAAGTAATATAAAAGGAGAAAGGGGCTCTCTACCTACCTTTTGACCGGGCTCCCGTGGATTTTATGGGTTTTTCCACGAGTAACCTTTCGAAGCGCCTCCCCCTATTGGGAGTTTTTACTTCGTTGTTATCTTGCATTTTTACACGGATTTTTCAAACGGACAAAACCCTTTTTGTAATTTTCGTCCTGTATTTTGTCCCTACATGTTTTTATTTGATTTTTGTTAGCCCTTGTGGCCAATAAACGAATTAGTTATTATCATTATTATTATGTTTTTTCCTTCTTTCTTCAAATTTTCTTCCGTTTCTCGCCGAGTGTTTTCCATACACCTAGGGCAGAGAAGGGCATTGTATGCATTCCCAGATTACACGCACAAATTCACAGATAAAATATGTATTCAAAAATTAATAAATAAATAAATTCATGGATGGATGTTATTTTCACAGCGATAATGCTCTTCTCAGTACATGAGCCGTTCCAGTTTATACGATTTTTTGCACTTCCTGTAGGGATGGTAAGCCTGGAATCATTTTCAAATAGGTTTCAGTACCTTTTTTTTTATCATTCCTAGAGATCCTACAATCACTGATACTGTAGTCGCCTTGAGATGCCACATTTTTAACGACCCGGCACATATTTCAGTCTAGTACCCGTTTTATTATTTTTTTCTTTGAGTGGCGAATTACTATGAGTTACTAAGATACGGGACACTTAGTGAAACAATATAAAAACACCTACATATATACAAATATTGACACACACACACGCACGTACGTACGTTCAGTTTGTATATGTGTGCAACGTTTCTAGAGTGCATACTCCATTTCGGAATTAAAATAGTTTGACGGAGCTCTATTACATGAAAAGCAGAAAAAAAAAAGGGAAGTAAGAGTGGGTGTGTGGTAAGTAGCTTGCTTACGAACCACATGGTTCCGGGTTCAGTCCCACTGCGTGGCACCTTCGGCAAGTGTCTTCTACTATAGCCTCGGGCCGACCAAAGCCTTGTGAGTGGATTTGGTAGACGAAAACTGAAAGAAGCCCGTCGTATATATGTATATATATATATATACGACGTGTGCATATATATATATATATATACGTGTATATGTGTATACCACCACACACACACACACACATATATATATATATATATATATATTATATACGTGTATATATATATGTTGTCTGTGCGTGTGTATGTTTCTGTGTCTGTGTTTGTCCTCCCAACATCGCTTGACAACTGATGCTGGTGTGCTTACGTCCCCGTAACTTAGCGGCTCGGCAAAAGACACCGATAGAATAAGTAGTAGGCTTACAAAGAATAAGTCCTGGGGTCGATTTGCTCAACTAAAAGCGGTGCTCCAGCATGGCCACAGTTACATGACTGAAACAAGTAAAAGAGTAAAAAGGAGAGAATCTCCGTACATTTTTGAGGCTAGGATTTTTTTATTAGATCTTCTCTAAACACGTTACGGAACCTTGTCGCCTTTACTGACAACAGATGATAAGAACGCGGGTAAAGAAAACAGAAACATTTCGCGTATGGTAATACGACACACCTATACGTAGGAAAACGGTGAGGTGCTCGCGAGCTGACACATGACATATACGGAGATGCAGACGGAGACAGATTAAGAAACACATAAACACCTACAAAGGCACTCGAGAGAAATCAATAAATACAGGGGCTTGGCCGGCTGCTATCAGTCTGTGTCGTCAAGACTTCAGGTTTTTCTAGGGCCCCGTGCTATCGATTTCCTTCGCAAAATAAGGAGAAATGAGAACCGTGATGTAGAGTGGCTCCTGCAGCGAACGTCACTGGCCATTACTGCGGGGCGTGGCTGAGCACATCATCTGTTCTAGGGCATGTGGTCCATCGTCCCCTGTCCCTCCACCTTCTGCTGCTTTAACCCCAACACATTTTTGGTTCTTTTCTCCCTTATCTTTTATCCTTTTACTTGTTTCAGTCATTTGACTGCGGCCATGCTGGGGCACCTCCCTTAGTCGAGCAAATCGACCCCAGGACCTATTCTTTGTAAGCCTAGTACTTATTCTATCGGTCACTTTTGCCGAACCGCTAAGATACCGGGACGTAAACACACCAGCGTCGGTTGTCAAGCGATGTTAGGGGGACAAACACAGACACACAAACATATACACACACGTACATATATATACATATACATATATACGACAGGCTTCTTTCAGTTTCCGTCTACCAAATCCACTCACAAGGCTTTGGTCGGTCCGAGGCTATATATTGTAGAAGACACTTGCCTAAGGTGCCACGCAGTGGGACTGAACACGGAACCATGTGGTTGGTAAGCAAGCTACTTACCACACAGCCGCCACTCCTACGCACTGTGTACAATTAGCTTATAATATTTGTTCTATTTAATGATCCTACAACATTTAATATATAAAAGGGGTGTATATATTGAGTTATGTCTAATTTTTAGTAAAAGAAAAGTGTATCAATATTAAAAGATTTGAAAGTATTAAGATCTAGAAATAAACTTTGGTGACCCTCAGTTCACTTCTTGCCCTGTTAACTACAAGGGAAAAATGTGTCAAAGCCATCAGGAGGCGTTCGATGCTTCCTAGGGCTATACAGCGGTGGTGTACCCCCTACTGTCTCGTTCTTGTTAGATTGACAGTATACAACCATTCTATCGCCCCACCACCGTACATGTCTCTACGAGAGATTTAGAAATTCAATATTTCTTACATTTATATATATATATATATATATAACTTCTCGAGCGTTAAACTAATACATCTGTTTGTTGTTTACACACCCGTCTTCCTCTGTCTTTTTTGTAAATTCTCACTATATATATATATATATATATATATATATATATATATATATATATATGGTACTAGTCGATCCTTACTTTGTGTTTTTCTTTTATTTACTTCGTTTAAAATTTATTTTTACTTTGTGTTTTTTGTTTTATTTACTTTGCTAGGTAGTCGTAGGATCGACTAGTTAGCGCGGATGCGCGAGTATGCGCACAGGGACCACTCTTCTTAAATAGTACCAATATATATATATATATATGTTATTATTGTATAAAAATGACTTTCGTAACTTACCAAACCTTCGGGTTTGTTTACAAATATCATATATATATGTGTCTGTGTTTGTTCCCCCTTCACCACCGCTTGAAAACCGATGTTGGTGTGTTTACGTCCCCGTAACGTAGTGGTTCGGCAAAGAAAGACCGATAGAATAAGTACTATGCTTTAAAAACGAATAAATTCTGAGGTCGATTTGTTCAACTAAAACCCGTCAAGGCGGAACCCCAGCATGGCCACAGTCAAATGACTGAAACAAATAAAAGATAAAACTCGTTTTAATAGCAATTTTTTTTTTGCTTTTTTGTGTGGTTCATTGCCATTTGTGGTGCACTTGAGCACAGTCTACAATAATTTCTCCCCCTATTGGCAGTTTTAATTGTTACTTATTTTTCGTTGTCATCCTGCTTTTGTACACGGACCTTTTTCAAACGGACAAAACCCTTTGTAACTTTCGTCCTGTGTTCTGTCCCTTTATGTTTTAATTGAT
>NC_043012.1:11754246-11779246 GCF_006345805.1 Octopus sinensis
GTGTACGAGGGTGAGTCAAAAAGTAATGCCATTTTCTTTATTTCATGTGAAGCTTTTATCGTAGTATATTTCTGTTTCTAGAAAGCGATACCATTTTCGAATCGCTTCAAGAACCCTTGTTGGTATGAAAAGCCGGACGGAAAAACCTTAACTTTGCGCTGTTTACCATATTTTTATCTGGTTGGAGTTGACAAATGTGGTACAACTGATCTTTTTTCTCGACTATTACAACATCAAGAATTACTCCAAACAAGTGCATTGAATGGAAAAGAAACTCACTGGTGGTCGTGGAGACGATTCGGTAAATCTTTCACTTTATTTTATTATTTTTAATCCGAAGGAAAAGTTGCTTAGATTGAACTAATGTATTGAATCCACCCCTCTATATGTCTGGGTTTTAGTTCCTTAAATGCAAGGTCTAAGAACCTTAATTCATTAATTTTAATTTTGATTCCTTAATATTTTATCCTCGTATTCTTTATTTTATTGTTTATATGAGAATTTTTCATTGTAGAGGCACACAATACGCCATCATCATCATCATCATCGTCGTCGTCGTTTAACGTCCGCTTTTCATGCTAGCACGGGTTGGCCGTTTTTGACTGAGGGCTGGCGAACCAGATGGCTGCACCAGGCTCCAATCTTGATTTGGCAGAGTTTCTACAGCTGGATGCCCTTCCTAACGCCAATGCCCTTCCTAACACTATAATTATCAAAATGTATTGTCTTAGAAATAAGCGAAACGGCGAACAAAAAACGAGGTACAGTTTGAAAAATCACCCGAGAAGACACATCTGCACCCACGATGCATCACAACTGTTTCTATAGCAGCTCACTTGCAAGGTATCGGTGCATGATGGATCGAAACTGTTGTAGTGGTTCTGGATAAAGTATTATCTGTACTTTGGGAAACGGATTTGTTCCTTATATAGAATGGTTCTTCCTCTAATTCCCATACTTGTCTGTCCTATATAGTTATGTCCACAACTCGAACAAAATGCTAACTGGGACATGTCATTCTCATAAAAAAACAATCCTAAATTTCAATTTAGAATTATTCTTTTTAAAACTATTCCCCAAACTTGTCATTCTTGATAGTTTTTGCACTTTCGTTGAAGCCTTTAACTGTTGTTGATAATGTTCATGTTTTTTGTGATGTACAGGGTATGACGTATTTACACGAAACGGCAGACTACAGTCATTTGAAGATTATCTGAATGTATTTGATATTGCTGCCAAACGTCTGAATGACTCTTCTGGAAATTTAAGATCCCATATAATATGTGAGTATGGTACAACTCTTTCCTAAAGCGCATAGTTAAGCCTCTAGAATAGTGGTTCTCAACCGGAATCCATATGGCCCCTGAGGGCCCATATCAAACTTTTAGCGGTCCACGCAACAAAATAATAAACTTGGGATCCACAATGGTATTTTAAGGGCGCTTGAAAAAATGTGCTTTTGATGTATGTATTGGTATGCATTGTAAGAAACAGCTGGGTTTCTTTCTCTAACACTTTACATAGTTCAACCTACACAAGTTAATATGTGAAAAGCAAAATAGTAATTTTGAAAGAAGTTTCTACAAAACTAGTTTTTAAACACTGAATGGCTGTGGAGGGTCCACCAAAATAAAGTAGTAATCAAAGGCGTCCATAGATAAAAATTGGTTGAGAAAACCCTGCTCTAGTATCTTGATGCTTAACTGTATCTATAGTGGTGGTTCTCAACTATTTTTTGCATCTGGCTCCGTTTAATTCCTATTTTACTCAGATGGGCCCTCATATCCATTTAATGTTTTAAAACGTTCCATTATCTCTCTCTATAAAAACGGCAAAATGTCTGTCTGTGTGCGTGTCTTTTATACAAATCCACAATTTTTCAGAGGGCTCGCACTTTCTATGGTCATTGAAAATCGTCCAAGGGTGGTCGTGCACATCTTTACATTTCCCCAGTCACCTCACAAAGCCATTACAAAATCAATAGAAGTGAATTTTTTGTGAATTTTCTATCCAAAACCCAATCAAAATGCCCGAAACTTGATACGCCAATTGAATGCCAGCTAGCTGTATGTGATTGGTCGGAGATTTGGACAGTACTCGGGTGTATGTGCGCACGCACGCAGCTGTATATGGATGCACTAGCACTTTGACCCGGCGTTACTGGGTCATAGTGCTAGTATTTATTTAATTAAATATTATTAGGAATTGTATTTAAAAAAAATGTTGAAATATTTTGTGTATTGTAAAAGTATAACCAATTTACAACACATAAATTTTAACAATAAAATCTTATGTAGACCCCTAAAGGCCTCATGGACTCTGACTGAGAACCACTGCTTTAGAGAGACACATCAACGTTTATAATTAAACTCCAAGTTGAGGAACCTCAAAATAACATATTCTGAACTTTCTAGCGAATGTAAAAATTGTATATAAAGTACACATGATGCAAATATCAGGTCATCTTATAAGTTCTGTCCGATTTTACATTTAAAAAAAAAATTGAATGAAATTT
Organism: Octopus sinensis; assembly: GCF_006345805.1. NCBI lineage: Eukaryota > Metazoa > Mollusca > Cephalopoda > Octopoda > Octopodidae > Octopus > Octopus sinensis. The sequence goes on from NC_043012.1 coordinate 11,756,762, forward strand.
AATAGTATTTTAGAATGTCTAATGGAGTTAGAAATTATTTTCATGCATTTGTGTACATTTAAACTGATTAAGTAATATTTTACAGAATAATAGAATTAAATTTCCTTAACTGGAGGTTAACGATAAAATCTTTCGCCGATGTATACACACACGTGCGCGCGCAGACACATGATGGTCCTGCGCACAGCTTCAGTTTGCCTAATCCCACTCACGAGGCACTTATAGTCAATCTAAAAGCAATTCTAGAATACCCTTCCGTGGACATCTCTAGGGTCAGTTAACAGAGGGGCATTAAGTTGATTGTGGAGATAGAAAAGGGAAAAGCGATTGAACATCAAAAGGTGTCATCCATGGAAGGAGTATTTCTACCGGGAGTAGTGTTTAATGGGCACAAGTCTGGGCTCGATGAACCCTTGTAGGATTACCTAGCAAGCGTATCCAGTTGTTGAAATACCTTAAACACCCAAAGATCTCAGGAAATGTCAATGATCATATTTCCAAGTGATTCGCTGGATAATATATGGAAAACGTCGTGGTGCTGACTATAGACACGTGGTTGTGGATCAAACCTCTCGGACCATAGAGTCATGTCATCGTCATTGTTTGAGTGAAAGCGTTTTACGGTGGGCAACACTACAGTACAACTACTGTATAGTTAAGTCTATAACATATTTCTTCTCATACAGCACGCGATTTGACATGTTGTCTGACTTCTTTGTTCGGTTGAATAACTTTCAATTAACTTTTGAGAAAGAGTAGGGAGAGGACACAATGTATTTGTTGACTGAATCTAATTCTTGAACACTGTAGAATGAGAAATAATAACCAGGTGAACCGAGTTTTTGTTCCATTCGTTGTGCTTTAATCCCTGTTTTAATCATTCTCACTCTTTTCGAGTTTCCATTCTCAGTCGGATAGTTTCATTTGACTTCCACTATTATAGATTCTGAGAAAGAAATAAATACTATAATATCAAGTAAAATCTCAACCATAAGCCGCTCTGCCCTCAACTTGTACCTTAAATACAATATTTGTTGTGCATTTCAGGTGACGGTAGTCCTACAGTTTTCTGGGATTTCACTGGATGGCCGTTTATCCCGCAAAATAAAGGTCTTGAGCAACCTAAAGTCTTGACACCTCATTGTATTTCACACCTGACACCAAACGTTAAATTTATTTTGTTGTTGAGAAATCCAATTGAAAGGTAAGAACCAAAAAAAAAAGAAACAATTAAGAAAGTAAAAAGAAAGCAAACTTTTAATTGATATTATTAATTTCTTGTATCATTTCATTATAAGTTTATTTGGTTAATAAGTCATATATGCAACAGATTGGCATACAAAAAACATGCAGGGTATTCCATAGATTTCCAAACAAGGCGAGTAATTATCCTCTAACATGACTGCCAACGAAAAAGTATGTAAACTAATATTGAATAGTGACTTCATTATTACCTGAAGTTCAGAAACACGGGACTTTATGTATGTATGTGTATATATATATATATATATATTATATATATATATATATATATATATATGTGTGTGTGTGTGTGGTGTGTGTGTGTGTGTGTGTGTGTGTAATTGATTAATGTATCCATTAATCAATTAATGTCGTAGGTCAACCAACTCGTTGAAATGTAACTCCCTTTTGAGAAATTTCATCATTGATTAATTAGTTTAATTCCTGTAATTGAACTAATTGGATATGTTAATGGCTGTAGGACAGGAATTTCATTTTATGGAATTTGAATAACTTTGAATAAACTGATGTGTGCATGTCAATTTCTCAATTTTGTCCCCTTTCTCATACGTACATTTATATATATATATATATATATATATATATATATATATATATATATATAGCAACAACAGATGGATAGTGTGTCAATTCACTACAGCTGTTTCCAACGAATTTTTATATGATTAATGGAGATATTACATCGTTAGAAAAAAGGTGAATACATGGGCCACAGCACTCAAAAGCATTCAAGAGCCAACAGCATGTGCAACTTCATGATTCTGTGACCTTTGCTGCTCATAGGAAGAATCTGTTAGTTAAGATAAGTAGTATTACAGTTGAAGAAAACGCGATGTCATGTGTGGGTAAAGTGTACGTAAGATTTATAGCGATGATGGAAGTGAAGGGACGTAGTAGAGGGATCGAACAGCAAAGGATGGAATCTTCTCCCTGGTAGGAGTTATGATCCATTTTGGCTAAATCAGGATCATGCGTTCATAGGCCTGTTTCTATACTGCCTTCCGCTAAAAGTGATATAAACATGCTGAATTTGATTAATGATACCGACAAGCAACCTATGATGCCATCATCCCCCGTCCCACAGCCTGTAAACTCTTGTGTAGTCCCTAACGACGTTAATCATAATGTGCGAGTTGATGCGCCTAATATAACAAATGACAATGACAACCCTAACACTATAAACACAACCGCTGATAGCAGCTATAGTACCTACTTAGACATTAACAGTTTTACTTGCAATAATTTTACTGTTGAGCATAATATCGACTACTAATAATAAATGTAATTTTAGGGATGACAACCATTGTCCACTCCAGGGTCGATGTTTACCTAAAAATGTAATATATCGGTGTACTGTTATGACAAACACTACTACTTTCACTTAAATCGGTTGTTCCGTTGACCAAAAGAACCGACTTCACAACCATCACTCTTTTAAACTTAGACATTATCTATCTGTTGTTATCTATTTACTTATAATTCACCTTTCTCAGAACCTGCTTCTCGCATAGATACGAAGTATATTATGGACCGTACATTGAGTACAATGTGCGTTTCCTGATTAGTTCATGGGCTAGTGATATTCTCACCTGGGTTCAATTAATCACATACACAACCTGAATATCTTTCAGTCTGTACTTCGGTACCCGCGTATGTATTCGTCTATTTTTGTTGTACTTATTTTAATTCTCGATCCGACTCGGTGTCTTACCATTTGGGTGCCTGATTCACTTGAATCCTGAACTATTCTTTTCAGTTCGCAATACGCATTCATTCGTGACTGCTTTTGAGCTTCCGTGAGCAAGCGAGGCACAAATTTTGCAACTATTTTCATTCATAATTCTTCGATCAAAATTCGTTGGCAGGATCTCTAAGACACACCAGTCATATCAACAAGTTCGTCAAATGTTCGGTGACGGTCCTCCAAGACCAGTTCCTGAATTTTCATGATGATTTCCTTCGTTCGGGAGATCGACGGTCACCTTGAACGAGGCTGGTGTTCAACAAGGGACAAGTGATCATTTCTAAAGCGTGAAAACCACTCGTAAACTTGTGTTTTGCTCATAGCAGCGTCGTTGGAAGCTGTTTGGTGCATGAAAATTGTTTCGGCCGCTGTTTCCCCCGGCAGAAAACAGAATTTCACGGGAGCATGCTGTTCCTTCGTTCAGGCATCGCAAAAATCGAGGAACAGGGGAGGAGCATTGCAAAACAAAGACGCACCACGCGGCAGTACTACCTCAAATGACGACGCCGGTCGGCAGACTGATGCCTGGGGGTTGCATCAAGTGGCTTCTGGTGGTCACATGCTTGTCCCACAGACAACGTTTCCAGTTACTTTTGGATACCCCCTCGTATATACACACACACACACACACACACACATATATATATATATATATATATATATATATATATATATATATATATACATGTATGTATGTGTGTATATATATATGTATTTGTGTATATATATGAATATATATACGTGTATATATTTTTATACACACGCACACTTAAACACACCCATTTACACATACAGTTACACACACACACACACACACACACACACACGCACACACACACATAAATATAACTAAGTGCAGTTTTGGTTATGTGGTAAGGAGATTACCTCCTAGCCCTATATTTCCCGGTTCAGTCCTGCTGTAGTGTACCTTGGGCAAGTGACTTTACTATAGATCCGGCAGACCAAAGCCTTGTGAGTGGCTATGATAGACACACACTGAAAGAAGCACGTCATATATATATATATATATATATATATATATAGGGTAGGACCGCCTTTGCCAGTGATTACAGCTTGAATTCTACAAGGCATGGACTCCTACAAAATTTGAATTGTTTCCAAAGGAAAGATGAGGACAAATATCGTCAATTGTAAATAATGTAAATAATATATATATATATATTTAAGTAGGTCAATGAATTATCCTATGTTTATCGTCAGCATGGAAAATTCGTTTAACCGAAACCTGGGTAGCAAATTCACGTCAGAAACACGGTTGAAGCGACCTGTTAAGGGTAGAAACTCCGGGTTCCTGTGCAGAAATTTGTGTGTTGTATATGAATAAATGAAAGAATGGAGTCGAACGAAGATGTTAACAAAATTCCTTTACTCTCGACACATGTTTCGAAGACAGCATGTTTTCATTCCAAAGGAATAAAGGGTGCATTATGCAATCTTCTCACCAGGAAAGAAAGGGAGCCTCTCTCGACAACAAGACAAACAAAAATTTCAATGATTGCCTACATGGTAAACAAAGCGATAATGAGTGTTTTTAATTCTCGATCCGACTCGGTGTCTTACCACTTGGGTGCCTGATTCACTTGAATCCTGAACTATTCTTTTCAGTTCGCAATACGCTTTCATTCGTGACTGCTTTTGAGCTTCCGTGAGCAAGCGAGGCACAAATTTTGCAACTCTTCTCATTCATAATTCCTCGACATGTGTCGAGAGTAAAGGAATTTTGTTAACATCTTCGTTCGACTCCATTCTTTCATTTATTCATATATACATATATATATATATATATATATATATATATATATATATATAGGAATCATGGAACGTATAGATATATGTATATCTAATCTAACTTATGGACTTCTTTAATTGGAAACAAGCAAATAATAGTATTTTGTTAAATGCATGATCAAAATTGTGAATATGAACGCATTTCTTAAAAGGTTTTGATCATGCTTTCCGCACAAAAAAAGAAAAAGAAAATTGAACCTTTTGTTTGTTTAAAGAACGCTTTTTATGACAGCAAATTCTGGTAGACCTGCTTTTCTTCTAACAATTTGTCTTTATTCCCTGGCTTAAAGCCACATACAGCTGACTATGCTTGAATAGTGGCTTCTCAGGATAAAAATTAAGATATTCAGCATGGTCTGTCCTTGTACTTTACATATCGTCATTAAAAAACGTGGTTGTATTGGGAACTGAGTCCGTTGAACAGTACATCACCTTCTGAAGAGTACCGCTGTACTCTTTCACCACAACTTTCTCTCACACTTTCTTCCTACTTGTGCCACAAAGCAGAGGAACCGTGGTGTAACCCACTATAGTGTGGTAAACTTTTAGACCGTAGTTTAGATTGCGAATCCTCTGTACCTCTGGATGGTTCAGCTCTCCAACCGTTAAAAGCCACCGTTTACGGAATGAGGATAACAACGTAGCTTTGGCGTCCGTGCAACCGCCAGTCTATCGCGTGTGGTGGATGGATCTTCAAGTTGCCACACGCATTCTTAGTAGCTTAGAGTAGGCTCGAATTAGAGATTATTCTTTGCGGCTAATGGCGTGAGTCCTGATTGGAAGGAGGAGAAGAAGAAGAACAACAACAGCTCTACTTGACTGTCATATAGCGACTGACCGTTGGGCCGTTACTATGCTCTGGACTCAGAGTTGTCGATTCAGGATAAATTTTATTGATCAAAATCGTTAGAATTTATGTAAAATAGGCAAACAAAATTTGCTTTAACCTTGGAAAGTAAGTTTTATATTACTGGCTTTAAAACGATTAAAACCAAAAATCTGGACGTGGTGGGAAGTTTTACTGAGTGATTTGCATTTTACACGAAAACCTAGACACGATAGAAAAAATTTAATTACAGATTTGAAATCAGCAAACCGAAATTAGCTAAGAACACTCATTTGGTCTTCTGTAATAAAATCTTTGTTGCCTTGTATAATTTAAAATGAGGTATGTAAAACATGAAATAATATATATATATATATATGATCTACGCAAAAATGATGTGTGTGTGTGTGTGTATTTGTGCGTGTATGTGCTGTATGGTTTTGAGGAGTGTGTGCGCGAGTGTGTGTGTATATGTGTGAGAAAGTGTATGGTGTGTATGTACTGTGTAGCTGGGTGAGTGTGTGAGCTATATGTATATGTGTGTGTGAGCGAGAAAAAGAGAGAGTGCTTGTGCGAGAGAACGTGTGTGCCTGTGTATTGTGTGTGTATATGTGTGTATGTGCTGAAATGAGGGCTGCACTCCATCGAAATCTGAACCGATTTGGCTACCGTGCTTGGCTGGGTAAGATCAGTGATCACTGATGAAAAGAAGATTCGAACCAAAGGGACTGCAGAAATGTTAGTAAAGAGCTGCCTAGAGGTTCTAGGAGAGACAAAGGAATGACCCCTTAAAGAGGTCACGAAAGGCTAGGTCAAACATACCCATAAGCACAAACGCACATACAAGAAAGTACGCGGATTTACACAGACAATCACACAAGCACGCAACGTTAGCATGCGCACGTACATACGCACACACACACTCACAGACGCACACACACACACACACACACACACACACACACACACACACACACACACACACACACACACACACACACAATATTCTTTTATTCTTTTGCTTGTTTCAGTCATTTGACTGCGATTATGTTGCAGCACCGCCTTAAAGGATTTTAGGCGAAGAAATCGACCCCAGGACATATTCTTTGTAAGCCTAGTACTTATTTATCGGCCTCTTTATTGCCGAACCGCTAAGGTTACGGGGACATAAACACACCAGCATCGGTTGTCAAGCGATGGCGAGATGGAGGAACAAACATAGACACACGCAAACATAAACACACTCACACACACACACAGGACGAGCTTCCACTCGCAAGGTTTTGGTCGGCCCAAGCCTATAGTAGAAGACACCTGCCCAAGGTGCCACGTAGAGGGACTGAACCTGGAACCATGTGGTTGGGAAGCATGCTTCTTTACCGCACAGCCACGCCTGTGCCTACTTACATATTGGACCTGAATTTTTTTATTCGTAAAATGCACATTTTTTAAAAGGAGGTGCAAAATCTGAAAATCGGCTATAATAATGTAGTCTTCCAGTATCATTGCTATGAAGGTATGATGTTGTGAAGAAAAAAACATTGAAGGAAAGAGTTACAGACAAATTTTCTGCGGTTAGCGGAGCGGTGTCATGTTGAAAGTTGTACCCAGTGAAATTTACAGGGATGTAAACTCACCAACACCGGTTGTCAAGCCGTGGTGGGGACAAACAGAAAGATGCACACACACGCACACACATACACATAGGACGGGGTTCTTTCAGTTTCTGTCTACTAAATCCACACACTAAGGATTTGGTCGGCTTGAGGCTATAGTAGGTGACACTTACTCATGGTGTCACGCAGTGAGACTCAATCCGAAGCCATGCCACAGAGCCACGCCTGCGCATAAATATAGTAGCAAATACTGTATTGCGACCAATGTGAACATCGTGTCCATACGGGATATTCGCGGACAATTGTTTTCTTTTTTTATGCCAAGTTATAGCACACACACACACACATACACACATACACACAAGCACGCACGTACACACACACACAAGCATGCACGCGGGAACACACACACACAGGCACACACGTACACAAGCACGCACATACACACAGGCACACACGTACATAAGTACGCACGCACACACACACACACACACACACACACACTCAGAAACACACACGTATCATATACATATTATCACCGAGCGATCATGTGACCGAGTTAATCATGTATTGATCCGAGGGCCGGATAATTGTATAATTGAGTAAGATTATACTGGACAATTTTTTCTTCATTTTTCTATTTTATAAGATTTTTTTTCTGATTCTAATTTTTTTTGTGTGCTAATTTCAAGTCTGTAATCGGTTTTTCTCTCCATGTTCTAGTTTTCTAGCAATTTGAAGATTAACATTTATAGTTAAATTAGACGTAATGAAATAATTTGACATATTGAGATCATTTGACATACAGATATACATATCCTATTTACAAAGAATTGACAATTGTGCTTTTCCAGATCTGATCATGGCTTCTTCAGGTAAACATAGATGTGTGAATAATCCTGATGGCTACTGGTATGTCTGTGGCTCCTTCACCCTTATTCGTCAAAGGTGCAATATCACATTGTCTGTGAGACGGACTTATAAAGCCTGTTTGGGAATAGCCCTAGACAACCTAGACAAAGAATGGGTTCCTCATGTTGTGTGTCATAACGAGAGGAAATGTCTAGAGACTGGAGAAAAAGAAAATAAAAGGGTCTGCAGTTTGGTGTTCCTATGGTTTGGCAAGTGCCCAGGGACCACGCAGGTGACTGTTATTATTTTTTTAATGGTCAACACAAAAGGCATTGGCAAAAAAAAAAAAAATAGGCGTAAAGTATCATCTCCCAATAATCTTTTAACAATTAGACTTATTATGCACTCCGAGACACTCCCGATTCCAATTGGCCTTGGGTTTACCGCTTCCGAAGACGAAGCTAGCAAACAAGTGTACGAGGATGATAACGAAAATCAAGAAATTACTTTCGAATTCCAAGACCCCCTCTTATGATACCGAAAAAAAAACTCCTGAACAATTTAACCAAACAGAACTGATTTAGTGCGTGATTTGGGACTCTCCAAAACTGCAGTTGAAGTTCTAGAATCTAGGCTGTAAAAAAAAAAAAAATCTTGATCTTACCACACAGCCCCTCCTACGCCTAATTGCAAATAATCTAGAGTTTACAGAGAAAAACTAACTTCATATCTGAATTCAGCATCCTCGAAGTAAGTAATGCCAAGTCTTGGTATCAATGCAACAAGAATTTTGTTGGCCAGTGTTATTAAATGAGCTATTCTGAAATATATGAATGATTAATGATCGAAAGTACGTGGTTCAGTGTGTTTGTATTTGTTAATGCAGTGTATGTGTGTGTGTATGTGTGTGCTGTTGCGTGAGCTTGTGTCTGTGTGTGCTTGTATGCATTTGTATATATGTGCGCTTTGTGTGTGTGTGTGTGTGTGTGTGTGAATAAGTAAACTATTAATAAGTTCTTGTTTGATTTTATTTCCAGATTATTCTCAGATTACTTGTTTATAAAAAGGAAAAATGTGTCAGTAGAAGATTTCGATAAAGAAGTTAAGAATTCTTGGAATGAGCTTCAGAAATGCACGGAAACGCTTGATATCCGACTTTGCTTATTTGATAAATCTCTGCATATGAAGACAATGGTAAGTAAAGTTACTATACAGGGTGTCCACAAAGTCTGGGTACATGGAGTAAAAAAAAATAATAACAAACAATTAAATATAAGAAATAATTTCTTAAAGTATGTGTTAATTCCCATGTACCCAGACTTTGTGGACACCCTGTAGAGATCAATAATGTGACTATACATCGATTTGCTGATTGCCATCAATATTTCAGCAATAACGGTGAAGTTTATCTTCCCCTTATGAATTCATCACAAGATAGAAGCTGTAATATTTCTCCCTCGTACTTGTCGGTGCACCTGTCGGTTTACCCATCCCCTATTGCATCGCAAGTACACAACATACATTCATATACTACACAAAGTTCCCAGCTCCTCACACTGAGTCACTTAAATCAACAGACAAGTTGGAGTTCATCAGTTTTTATGTTAAGTGTCCCCGAGAACACACGTAGCTTCATTCTTTGCCCACCAAACACAACTAGGCTAGTGGGCAACTGAAATAATCTTTCTAGACCTGTCCCTCTGCATCTGAAACACAACGAAGCCTCAGTACTCCAATCTCTTCAAGTACATCACTCATAACTGCATTGTAAGTGTTCGAACACAGAACAAGACCTATAACGTTTCGAGAAAACGTCCATCCCATAAAACTGGATGGTCTGTATTCAACATCCATCTCTTGAAAGACCATTATATGAACAGCGAAAGGTGGCTTAGTTTCGCTTAGCCATCAAGCTTTCCCGCACCCTAAACTGTAGATTTTGGGTTCCTTTCCAAAGAAATCACCACGAACTTTGCAGAAACCTATTTTCCTCCAGTAGCAAATAATCTTTTCTACTCTAGGCACAAGGCCCGAAATTTTGGGGGAGGGGACCAGTCGACTTAATCCCTTTGTCTGTCCTTGTTTGTCCTGTATGTTTAGCCCCTTGTGGGCAATAAAGAAATAAGAAACGTTAGCACACTGAGCAAAATGCTTAGCGGTATTTCGTCTCCCGCTACGTTCTGAGTTCAAATTCCGCTGAGGTCAACTTTGCCTTTCATCCTTTCGGGGTCGATTACATAAGTACCAGTTAGTTACGCACTGAGGTCGATATAAACTTTTTGCTTCGATTTTTATTTTCCAGGTACGTTTACTAATAGGAATGTATTCATATTATTTGAGCGAATGGTTCAAGGTTTTCCCACGGCAACAATTTTTGATAATCCGCACTGAAGATTACAAAGCTGATATGAGCGGAACGTTAAAGAAAGTGTTTGAATTCTTACAGATGGGTAAGTAAATATTCAGTAAAAGAAGTCCCATAAGTGTAGCTTGTCGTGTGTCCTTGTGCCACCATCGACATTTAGTCGTGCTAATTAGAAGAATCATAAATATTTACAGGTGCGTGACTTAGTGGCAAGGGTGTTCGGCTTACGATCGTAAGGTCGTGAGTTCAAATCCCAACGATGTGCTGTGTCCTTGAGCAAGACACTTTATTTCACGTTGCTCCAGTCCATTCAGCTGGTAAAAATGAATTGTACATGTATTTCAAAGGGCCGGACTTGTCTTACTTGCCACACTTGTGTCACGCTGAATCTCTCTAAGAACTACGTTAAGGGTCCACGTGTTTGGAGAGGCGGCGAGCTGGTAGAAACGTTAGCACGCCGGGCGAAATGCGTAGCCGTATTTCGTCTGTCGTTACGTTCCGAGTTCAAATTCCGCCGAGGTCGGCTTTGCCTTTCATCCTTTCGGGGTCGATAAATTAAGTACCAGTTACGCACTGGGGTCGATGTAATCGACTTAATCCGTTTGACTGTCCTTGTTTGTCCCCTCTGTGTTTAGCCCCTTGTGGGTAGTAAAGAAATATACGTTAAGGATCCACGTGTTTGTGGAGTGCTCAGCCACTTGCAGGTTAATTTCACGATCAGGCTCTTCCGTTGATCACATCAACTGGAACCCTTATCGTCATAACCGACAACAGATCCTGGTTCCTTGTTTCCTATCCTGAGACCTCTCACTGAAATTCTGCAAAGATCATTGGTGTTGACCGTTTTTATTTACTCATGTAAAACCCACTCTGTTGCAAGATTTCAGATCAGGCCTTTATTCGGTACTTTGTTACGTTACTTTCTATTGCAGCAACCGATGAGTTTTTTTCCTTATCTTCCTTCCTCATCCTTATATCAATCTCGAAAATTCTGCAACCGTTTTGGCTGCTGCCCGTTCTCCTTTTGCTATTCCATACAAAAAAAAAAAAAAAAAAAAAATGTTATGATTTATCTTAAGGGGGAAGAAAGCTCAAAAAGACATCTTTTCGTTTCTTGGTTCGACGATTTTATTAAATTCACTTTCTTTCCTCCTTTCTTCCCCAATTCAAACATCTGACTCCTTTCGTTCGTAATGCCCTATCCACATTTTGTAGAATGTGAATCTTCGGCTGGTCAATGTTACTCTATTCATTTTTTCATTATTTCACTGAGCATCTGTAATAGAGAAATTCAAACACCCACCAATTGGCGTAAGTCGCTTCATGTGTTTTCCATCTAATTGTTCATCTGTAAAAGAGAAGTGACACAAACACCTTGCTTCCATCTTTCATTACTCATGAACATTCTACATGGACGACAACTGACTGCGTAATTTCTTTGCCTACTTACCAATGTGCACATACACTTATCCATATATTATCGAACACATAAGGCAGCGAGCTGGCAGAAACGTTAGTACGCCGGGCGAAATGCTTAGCGGTATTTCGTCTGCCGAGGTCGACTTTGCCTTTCATCCTTTCGGGGTCGATAAATTAAGTACCAGTTACGCACTGGGGTCGATGTAATCGACTTAATACCTATGTCTGTCCTTGTTTGTCCCCTCTGTGTTTAGCCCCTTGTGGGTAATAAAGAAATAGGTATTTCGTCTGCCGTTACGTTCTGGGTTCAAATTCCGCCGAGGTCGACTTTGCCTTTCATCCACTCGGGGATCGATAAATTTAGTACCAGTTACGCACTGGGGTCGATGTAATCGACTCAATCCGTTTGTCCTCTCTGTGTTTAGCTCCTTGTGGGTAGTAAAGAAATATATATTATCGAACACATATACACAATGTATGTGCTTTGCTTGTTCACCAGTCGGCTGCTATTTTATGCGGTGGAGATGACTGTCTCAAAGCACCGGATATTAAAGCACCTAAAAGTCATAGTCATAGACGGACGGGACAACTCATCCCAAGTCCCATTGTGGAACAATGGACATCGATGTTTCGTCATTTTTGCGGCTTATCAACATCACGTATCTGAGCTGAACCGGGGGGAATTGAATAGCCTCTCCATGACTATATATAAAATATTGTAAAAAAAACTATCTGCTGGTATGCCCCAAAAATGCATTACGTAGGATTCAATTCAAATATGAACCAGAAGCAGCGTGAGTGTGATAAACATTATCGAACACACATAAGCGAGGCATGTGCTTTGCTTGTTTGCCGGTTGGCTGCGAAATGATGCAGTGGAGATGACTCTCTCAAAGTACCGGGTGTTAAAACAACTGAAAATCAGTCATACACATGTGAGATAACTCATCCATTCAAGAACGATGGACATCAATGCTTTGCTTATCCTTTTTTGTGGCTCATATATATATATATATATATATATATATGGACTTTTGGATTTTACTCAAAGGATATTGGAATATTACACATATATACCATTATGCCTATAAAACGGATTTACGAATTCAATAACCATACATATCTTACATCTAGTTGCTTTCCTCCACCTCACATCTAAACTAACTATGACTTAATTTTTCCTCTCACAACGTCTCCGATGAAGGGATATTATTATTAATTAATATTCTAGAAATAGCTGTAAGACCTTCTATCTATAAATGCTCTAATATCTATACAACCTTGGTTTTTATTATCTCATTACACAAAAAATTATATATATATGTATGTATGTATGTATGTATGTATGTATGTATGTATGTATGTATGTGTGTGTGTATGCATGTATGTATGTGTGTATGCATATATGTATGTATGTGTGTGTGTGTGAGTGTGTTTGTGTGTTTGTATGTGTATGTAGGTAGAAGTACATTACATACGCACTCTTTCTCGAGCATGCTCTTTCTCACTCTTACTCTCTCTCACTCACACATTACAATTTTCGATTTTGAATACTAAATCAATTTTTTAAGTTTTATTTCTTCTAGATCCTCTTGAAGAGAAAACGAGGAAGCAAATCGCATCTGGAGATCATGTTTTTGAAAGAACTGAGGCTCACAAAAAATTAGGACCGATGTTATTATCAACAAAGAAATTTTTGTATGAAATTTATAGATATTCCATGGAAGAACTTTCTCTGATGCTCAACGACAAGCGATTTCTATGGGATGATCTATAACAGATTATATTTTTTTGATTGATGTCAGTGGATTAGCTTGGCAGAAACGTTTAGGTCTGGCAGTATTTAGTGACATTTTGTTTGTGTTCCGAGTTCAAATCGCATTGAGGTCAACTGTGTCTTTAATCCTTTCGAGATTAATAAAATAAAGTATCAGTTAGATGCTGGGGTCAATGTCATCGGCTTGGCCTCTCCCCTCAAAATTTCTGGCTTTGTGCCAAAATTAGTAAGAATATTATTATTGTTTTTTTTTGTTTTTTTTACTGTGCCAAGATGTCCCTTTTTACAGTTTAACAATGGATTAACCAATGTAGAGGGATTTTTTTTTCCAAACTATTTGATTTGTTTTTTTTTACTGCTTTAATTCATTTGTATTTAACTCAAGAAAGGTGAGAGCTGAGGAGTTTGCTTTGATTTTCAGACCTGCTAAGCTCGCGTGAAAGAAAGACATTTTAAAATGCTTCTTGTATTAAGCTGACTGACAAATATCGGGGTGTTTTCCTTACTGACACAAAATAATAATAAAAAATGAGAAAAAGCATGTGAACCAAGACATTCTCAAAGAAAATTTCTTGGTTGAAAAAGTATTTCCAGTCATTTTAGTCTAAATGTTGGTCAAATTAGGGAAATTAAAATTCCCTTAACATCAATAACAACAGCAGCCATAAAAATGCATATCTACAATTGTGTCTGGCAAATTAAAGGAAACAGCAAGCAAGCTAAAGAGGCAAAGATATCTACCTGGTAAAGTTTTGTAGTGAAAACACATATCTACCAGACATTGTTGTTCTTGAAAGAGGAAAAGAAAATTCCTCTGAAAAAGTGTTTCTAGTGAATTTATTGGAAATTTTCCATTACTAAAAAAATTAAACCAGATAAGTTTCAATGGTACACAAACAATATCATATAACCAGAGTATTTTACTGTTGATCTTTACAAAAGGTATTGGTTTTATTTATTTTTATATCTAGCTTCATATTGATTATTACTTTGAGAGAAAATGAAAACAGTGATCTGTTTAGCAAAATCAACCATTCCAGCTTCTTTATATGTTGACCCATTAGCATTCAGATTATTCTGACAAAAATGAAATGCTTATTTATTTACACTGTTTTGAATTAATCATACATTCTCATATAGCTTCGACATTTTGAATATGTGATTGTATATTTTTAACATGACATTGTAGGGTAGGTGTGATAGGCTGAATATGGCCAGTCTGCACATAGAAAAGGTAGAATATTTTGGCTGGATATGACTGGTTTAAATGCTAAATGGTTAAACATCCTCTATTTCAGTAAACATTATATGCAACTGATACAATCTCAGATCAAGATGCCATACTTACCAAATAGTCAAGCATTTTTTCATGAAAACTCAGTAAGAATCTTGTGTTTAAACATTGTTCTTCTGTATAATATCCTTGGCTGGCTTCTATGTTGGTGGCTCCTCCACTTGTATTATTTGATACTGAAATAAAATATTACCACATTAATTGTTCCATCCAAATAAAAAAAATTCAAGATCTTAATTTTGCATTTGGAAACCTTTTATTACAATTTGTTCCGTTTAACATCTCTTAGTTTTTTGATTAATTAAACAGGATTGTCCTGAAAATGTAAAAGAACAAAAAAAAGTGGCACTTTGAGCAAGTGTTTTTCTTCTACTATAACCCCGAGTCAACTAAAGCCTTATAAACGGATTTGGTAGATGGAAAACTGAAAGAAACCCATCGTATATATATCTATGTGTGTGAGTCTGCATTTGTCCACCCCTCACCATTACCACTTGACAACTGGTGTTTGTGTGTTTATGTCACCATAACTTAGTGGTTCAGCAAAAGAGACTGATAGAATAAGTGCCAGGCTTAAAAAATAAGTACTGAGGTTGATTTATCCAACTAAAAGTTCGAGGTGATGCCCCAGCATGGCCACAATCCAATGACTGAAATAGGTAAAAGATAAAAGTATTATGTAGTTGTTCATTTATTGAATGATCAGAACAATATTGCTGATGTGGTCACCAGCAAATATAAAGAGAATTAAAGAACACGGAACAGTACATAGGTACTTCAGCTGGAAAAAATCTTAAGATCATGGGACCATACCACATTGTGAACTGGTCACTCTATTCCAGCTTGTTCTAGAGTCAATATTCATTTCATTATGTAAGGCAGAAACGTTAGTATGCCGGGTGAAACGCTTAGTGGTATTTTGTCTGTCTTTATGTTCTGAGTTCAAATTCCGCTGAGGTTGACCTTGCCTTTCTTCCTTTCAGGGTCAATAAAATAAGTACCAGTTAAACACTGGGGCCAATGTTGTCCCCACCCCCAAAATTTCAGGCCTTGTACCTATAGTAAAAAAAAAAATCCGCCAAGGTCAACTTTGCCATTCTTCTTTTCAAGGTCGATAAATTAAGTACCAGTTGTGTACTGGGGTTGATCGAATCGACTGGCACCTTCCCCAAAGATTTCAGGCCTTGTGCCTAGAGTAGTAAAGAATATTCATTTCATTATGTACATATACATAAGTTGGTTTTAAATAAGTTCTTCTATTATAAACATTAATCCATAAGTATTTAAACTGGTCATATGAGGCTGAAATATTTACCTCTTTTATACTTAGACTGGCCAGATCCAGCCTCTCACACTTATCCTATAATGTCATTCTTAAAATAAACAATCACATCATCGAAATATGGAAGCTACAAGATAACAGATGATAAATTCAAAGTAAATAAACAAGCATTACATTCAGCAGAATAATCTGAATAAAAAAAGGGTTAAAGATGACTTAAAGTATTTTGATTTTCTTATTAATTAGGGCTTCTGCTAATAATCATGACTACCATGGGTTCAATTCCTAGACTTGACTGGATTAACGAGGGGAGGCTGATAGCTCATGAAAGATGACTTTTTTTTTGTAAACACAAATTGAAAGTCAAGTTTCTTTTGTGTATGTAAATGGCAAACACTCATGTTATATTTGCAGAGGTGATGGTTTGGTCAGTCATAATGTGAATCGTAATTATTTAATAAGATTTGCAAAAGCAAAATCACCAACATATTGGTGGTTCCCCAGCATGGCCACAGCCTCAAGGCTGAAACATATAAAGGAGTAATAAAACCAGAGTGTAGACAATAAATATAATTACTGAATGGAGGGAACCTGTGGAAGAGGTAGACCCAGGAAGACATGGGAGGAAGTGGTGAAGCATGATCTTCAGTTGTTGAGTCTCATAGAGGTTAATGACAAGTGATTGAGACCTTTGGTGATTTGCTGTCCTTGAGAAGACGTGTCAAGCCAAGTGAAATCATAGTCAAGGCCAGTGCTGGTGACACGTAAAAGGCACCCACTATACCCTTGGAATGGTTGGTGTTAGGAAGGGCATCCATCTATGGAAACCAAGCCAAACCAGACTGGAGCCTGGGACAGCTCTCTGACTTACTTGTCCCAGTCAAACCATCTAACCCATGCCAGCATGGAAAACGGACACTGAATGATGATGATGATGATGATGATGATGATGATGATGATGATGATGATGATGGTGATGATGATGATGGTGATGGTGATGGTGATGGTGGTGGTGGTGATGGTGATGGTGATGATGATGATGATGATGATGATGATGATGATGATGATGATGGTGATGGTGGTGATGGTGATGATGATGATGATGATGATGATGATGATGATAATGATAGTGTTGGTGGTGTTGGTGGTAGTGGTGGCGGTGGTGATGGTGGTGGTGATGATGTCTGTTCTAATAATGGTTTTGCATTGTTTATAAACCTTTGCCTCCACATTGATTGCATACTGTTAAATAAATTTCTGTTTAAAATAAAGTGAATAAAAGAAATGATCAGTTATACTTATTCTATTAGTTACTTCCTTTTTCAAATCATTAGTTTTCACCTTCTTAATGTCTGAAGACGTTACTGGGGCTCAAGAATACCTGTAACTTAAGCATTGCTGAGGTATGAACAGGTATAACTGACCATGAACAGAGTTTCTCTATTCATGCAATGACCATCTTAACTAAAGAACAAATACATTTTCTGCAATTCCATAGTGAAATTACCATTAAATGGAGTGGCTGTGTGGTAAGCAGGCGTAGGAGTGGCTGTGTGGTAAGTAGCTTGCTTACGAACCACATGGTTCCGGGTTCAGTCCCACACTGCGTGGCACCTTGGGCAAGTGTCTTCTACTATAGCCTCGGGCCCACCAAACCCTTGTGAGTGGATTTGATAGACGGAAACTGAAAGAAGCCCGTCGTATATATATATATATATATATATATATATATATAATATATATATATATATTATATATATATATATATATATGTGTATGTGTGTGTGTGTGTGTGTATATACGTTTGTGTATCTGTGCTTGGCCCTCCCCCCACCATCGCTTGACAACCGACGCTGGTGTGTTTACGTCCCCATCACTTAGCGGTTCAGCAAAAGAAACCGATAGAATAAGTACTAGGCTTACAAAGAATAAGTCCTGGGGGTCGATTTGCTCGACTAAAGGTGGTGCTCCAGCATGGCCACAGTCAAAATGACTGAAACAAGTAAAAGAAAGCCATTCAAGAGCTGTGACTTCAAATTCAGAAACAATGGTTGTGTGTGTGTGTGTGTGTGTGTGTGTGTGTGTGTGTATGGGGGTTATTTAACCTATGAGATAAGACATGAATACATATTTGTTTAAGGTATTGAATAACAATCTACCTAAATACAGACAATATTGACTCCATCAGGTTGCTATATGACACCAAACTGTCATTTGATAAATCATTTTAAGTTAGCCAAATGTCCACAGTTTTTGATGTAAGCAATATTTTATTCTCAGATTTAGTGAATGAATTATTGCATGGGGACAACAAACAAATTCATCATTTATAACTCAGCACTTTCACATGTGTCTACAAATTTCTTATACATCACCATGCATATATGACTGAAAGAAATTTCTCTCTCTCTCTGCCCCTCTTCCCCTCTCTCCCTCTTCCTCACTGTCTATATGTGTGTGTGTGTATATATATATATATATATATATATATATATATATATATATATATACCGATGCTGGTGTGTTTACGTCCCCATAACTTAGCGGTTCGACAAAAGAGATCGATAGAATAAGTACTAGGCTTACAAAGAGTAAATCTTGGGGTCGATTTGCTCGACTAAAGGCGGTGCTCCAGCATGGCCTCAGTCAAATGACTGAAACAAGTAAAAGAGTAAAAGAGTAAAAAAGAGTAAAATCGTTTTGATATTTTCCAAATTTCCAATATTTCCCGAGATATGTGTGTGTGTGTGTATTTGTGCGTCTGTGTTTGTCCCCCCAACATCGCTTGACAACCGATGCTGGTTCGTTTCTGTCCCTGTAACTTAGCGGTTCGGCAAAAGAGAGAATGATAGAATAAGTACTAGGCTTACAAAGAATAAGTCCTGGGGTCGATTTGCTCGACTAAAGGCGGTGCTCCAGCATGGCCACAGTCAAACGACTGAAACAAGTAAAAAAAAAAAAAAGAAGTAAAACAAAGGACAGAATGCTCTGCGCTATTTAGTAACGCCCATTCGTGTTGTGAGTTCAAATCCCACCAAGGTCGGCTTTGCTCTCTTACTCCGTGGGCCTATAAATTCTAATACCGACCAAGGACGATCATTGATAAAACAGACTCCCTTCGATATTCCGGCCTTGAGCGTTCCTAAGAAATCCTTATTATTTAGTTATGACTGACTGAGAGAAAATGTTGTGCAGCAGACGAAATGTGTTGTGGGATAAAAAAACTTTGTTCCACCAGGTCCTGGGTTCAAATCTTGCTGGAGTCGATAAAATGACATCGGTTGTGTGCTGCATTAAATATAAAAACCTGTGCATTGAACCTTAACATTAATATGCAATTCGTAGAAAGTTGCGTAATATAAAGACAGATAGAAGGCGGCGAGCTGGCAGAGTGGTTAGCACGCTGGGCGAAATGCTTAGCGGTATTTCGTCTGTCGTTATGTTCTGAGTTCAAATTCCGCCGAGGTCGACTTTGCCTTTCATCCTTTCGGGGTCGATTAGATAAGTACCAGTTGTGTACTGGGTTCGATGTAATCGACTTAATCCCTTTGTCTGTCCTTGTTTGTCCCCTCTGTGTTTAGCCCCTTGTGGATAATAAAGAAATATATGAAGACAGGTAGTAAATAAACAATTGTTTGAACGATGTACTGGAGATATCAAAGGAGTTTAAAAGAAAAACAAGGGATACAGAGAAAAAGAAATTAAAATAGAGGATGGGCGGTTAATTGGTAAATAGAATAATAAAAGCTACTTCCGCGTAATTTTAATGTATTCTGTTAATTACGTTTTGGTATTATGGAAGCCCGATGTTTCAAGGGAGATTAAAATGTATTTTATCTTTATTTAAGGCTAGCCAAAGTTGTCTCCCTTACATCTGTAACTGTAGGTTATGGCTTTTCAGATTTTATTTCGGAGAAGGCTGTATATGTCTGTGCATAGTTGTCGCACCTTCGCTACGCGCTAGTTATGAACTTATGAACAAAGTTATTCCATTTATGACCATCCCGGTTAGTTTTTATAAGTTTTCAGGCTTCAATGATCTACGGTTATATTATACACTTTGTCCGTCACCTTTTTTAAGTGGTCGGGTGTGACTTCAGTGAGTTAATGACTGCTTATCCTATAGAGGCGCCGTTATTGTCTGTAAATATGAGTGTGTGTGTGTATGTCTGTATGTGTGTGTGTGTGTGTGTGTGTGTGTGTGTGTGTGTGTGTGTGTGTATGTGTGTGTGTGGTGGGGCGCGTGCGAAGTCATAAATACATTAATATGATGTATCTACTCTTGAGGTACTCATATTAATATTCTTGAAATTGAATTAGATCCCTGTTCATGGTAACTGATATTGAAAATCATTTTAGTTTCATCATCATCATTATCCTCATCATCATCATCATCATCTTCATCATCATCACCACCATCATCATCACCATCATCATCATCGTCCCCAGCGCGCTGGCAGGCGTATGCACACACACACGCACATTTATATATATATATATATATATATATATATATATATATATGGAGGCGCAATGGCCCAGTGGTCAGGGCAGCAGACCTGTGCATATATACATGTATATATATACATATATGCACATGCATATATCCATGTTTGTATATATATGCGTATATATATATATATATATAGGCATGTATATATGTGTGTGTGTGTGTGTGTTTGTGTGTCTGTGATTGTACCCACACCATTACTTAACTACCGATGTTGCTGTGTTTACATCCCATAACTTAGCCGTTTGCAAAACACGCCGGCAGAATAATTACTACGCTTAGAAAGAATAAATCCTGTTGTTAGTTTCTTCGACTAATGGTGGTGCTCCAGCATGGCCGCAGTCACATGACTGAAGCAAGTAAAACAATAAAAAAACTACGCCATTTTAATCCCGAGCAACGCCGGGTATCTCTGCTAGTATATATATATATATATATATACACATACATACAAACATGTGTGTGTGTGTATGTTCTTATGTTTGTGCCTTTATCTTGACATCACATGATAGTTGCAAACGAGCATCATCACACAAGCAAGGCTCTTCATTTCCAGTCTTTCACGAAAACCTATGTCTGACCACGGGGAAAATATTGTTTTGCTGGGAAACAGGTGACTGCGGCCATGCTGGAGCACCTCCTTTTGGAGTTTCAGTCGAACAAATCGCCTCCAGGACTTATCCTTTGTAAGAAAGGCATCCAGCTGCAGAAAATCAGCCTTAAAAGAATTGTCTGACCCATACAAGCGTTGAAAAGTAGGCACTGTATGATGAAGATGATGATGATGACAATGATGATGATAAAAGCTAGTTCTCAAGAGCCTAGTTTCATTTCATTATTACCATATTAAGGTGGCGAGCGGCAGCATCGTTAGCAGGTCGGGTGAAATGCTTAGCGGCATTTCGTCTATCGCTACGTTCTGAGTTCAAATTCCACCGAGGTCGACTTTACCTTTCATTCTTTCAGGGTCGATAAATTAAGTAGCAGTTGAGTACTGGGGTCGATGTAATCGATTCATCCCCGCCCTCAAAATTGCTACCTTTGAGGCAAAATTTAAACCATTATTATATTTTTGTCTTTTGCTTTTTTTCAGTTATTTGACTGCGGCCATGCTAGAGTGCCTTCTCAGGGGGTTTCAGTCGAGCAAATCGCCCCCCAGGACTTATTCTTTGTAAGCCTAGTTCTGATTCTATCGGGCTCTTTTGTCGAACCGCTGTGTTACGGGGACATAAAAACACTAACTTCAGTTGTCAAGCGATGGTGGGGGAGGGGGCAAACGGACACAGGCAACAAATATACATACATATATACAAATATATATATATCTATATCTATCTATCTATCTATCTATCTATCTATCTATCTATCTATCTATCTATCTATCTACCTATCTACCTATCTATCTATCTATCTATCTATCTATCTATCTATCTATCTATCTATCTATCATCTATCTATATACATATATATATATATCACCGTGATCACCGTGAGCGACCAGACTATCAGATGTTGCTACACATCGCTGGTCACAATGCGCTTCGCATTGTTTTAGCCTTCAAATGACGCAACCACGCTTGCTAAGCGAGCAGGCCAACAGAAGAAAAGGTGAGAGAAAGTTGTGGCTAAAGAGTACAGCAGGGATCGGTACCACCCCTTGCCGGAGCCTCGTGGAGCTTTTGGTGTTTTTGCTCAATAAAAACTCACAACGCCTGGTCTGGTAATCGA
>NC_043012.1:11784246-11786746 GCF_006345805.1 Octopus sinensis
TAAAGGATTAAGGATTAAGCTGAACATTAATCTGTTTGTTTAGTAAAACTGCATCCGGTTATTGTCAGTATTATTCTGGGACAAAACAGAAATCTTAGCTTTGTACACATACATACCCATACACACACACGCGCATACACTCACATGCTCGCACACACACACACACTCATCCACACACACACATACATACACATTCACAATCGCACACACTCATACACATTCACACACATATACACGCACTGCTATGCTCACAAATACACACATACACACATACACGCACATGCTCATACATATTCACACAGACATGCACACTCACATTCATACATACATCACACACACACCACGCTCATAGACACATACACTCACATATTCATTCACACGCTCATACGCGCACATGCTTATGCACACACACACACACACACACACACACACACACACACACACACACTCATACTCTCATATCCACATACACACATATACACACTTATACGCACTCACACACATACACACTCGGGCACACATAATTATACACACTCACATGCACACACATTTACATGCACACGCTCATACATACTCACGCAACCACACAAACATACACACTCACACACACACAACCCCTCTCCAATGGACGGATGTTTATCAGTTTCAACAATAGTTATACATTTGTTTGATCAACGGCTCATTCAAGTGGTTGAGTATTCCTCAGACATGTGTACGCTAAACGTAATTCTCGGCAGTAACAATGAATTATAGGTACAATCCATTTGAAGGGCTTCTATACAGTTTCCATTGCTTACATGTATATATTGCATGTATGTATATACGTCTAAGTGTGTGTGTGTGTTTGTCCGTGTCTTTATGCGTTTGGTGATCTGTCTTGTTATGGTGTTTCTGCCATGTTTGTGTTTGTGTGTATGTTTGTGCGGCATAAATTGCACCGGGTTTGCTTATTAGCGTATGAGTGTGTTAGCTCTCTCTCTCTCTCTCTTTCACACACACACATACATACATATATACGTATACATACACACATATACATACATATATACATATATAAATATATGTATATATATACATATATAAATATATGTATATATATACATATAAGTATACATACATATATATATATATATATATATATATAATATATATATATATATATATATATATATATATGTATACATATATTTATACACATATGCACTCTCTCACTCACTCACACACACATATATATACATATATGTGCATATATATATGTCTATATATCTACATATATATGTATGTATATATGTATGTATTATATATATAATACGTATGTGTATACACCACACACATATACATATATGTATATTTATGTAAATGTTTGTAAATGTAAATGTAAATACGTGTTGTTTTTTTTTTCTTCTTCTTTTGCTTTGCTTTTGTTGCTGAGTGGCAGCTCCGGGTCAACTAATTCCCCAACCTGTTGCCATTTGCTGGTGTTTTTTTGTCGTTGTTCTTGATCAGCACCGCTACCCACTCCAACAACTCTCCAGACTTCCAGCTTAAAGATATACAGAACTGTAACAGAGCACAGCAATCAGCCTTGCTTTCCTAATCATGATCAGCTTGACCGTAATGGGTGAGGTCATTTTGACCTACAAGTTGGGGTTATAAAAACAGGGTCTTCTCTCTTCAATGAAGAGGCTACTGAATCCGTCAACAGCTGATTTCATTGAAGCTGCGTTATTGCCTTCCGCAGTGAGCATAAATGTTATGCAGA
Source organism: Octopus sinensis (assembly GCF_006345805.1). Lineage (NCBI taxonomy): Eukaryota > Metazoa > Mollusca > Cephalopoda > Octopoda > Octopodidae > Octopus > Octopus sinensis. The sequence goes on from NC_043012.1 coordinate 11,786,009, forward strand.
ATATTCGCTCTTTCTGTTATTTTATCTGATTTTCATCTCAAAATTTCAAAGGATATAAAAGAAAATTAAATATTATATTCAATATGATACTGGCATGGATGTGTGGTTGAGAAGCTTGCTTTGAATCCCCATGGTTTTGAGTTCAGTCCACAGCATGGCACTTTGGACAAGTGTCTCCTACTACATATATGCCCGGGATGATCAATGCTTGTGAGTGAATTTGGTAGAAACTCTAGTAGCCCATCGTACACACACACATACACACGCACACACGTGCAGGTGTGTGTATAGATGTGTATGTGTGCTTGTGCATATGACTTTATCTTTGTGTTTGTCCCCTACTACTGCTTGACAACCCGCGTTGGTTTGCTCATGTTCTCGTAACTTAGCAGATTTAGAAAAGATTTCGACAAAATGATTGAGATTCCTTTAGCAAATGAAAAATCAAACAATGAAAGACAAGAAAATTCCTTTAACTGGTTCTTAAAATCAACAATAATAGCATCAATCAAATGGCAAACTTTTGGAAATCCTCACATATTTTCATTCAGATTGCATTGAATTAAAAAAAATTAAAACCTTTGCGTTGGTTCTTTTTTTTGTGTAACCACTTCTAAGTTATGGACAGAAGGTCATAATCGTAGCTGTTCTAATAACAGAGAAAGCGCTGATTCAAACCATTACAGTAAAAGCCACACTACCACGAAGGACAATACCATGTATTTCCATTTTGTTAAA
>NC_043012.1:11791746-11801746 GCF_006345805.1 Octopus sinensis
CTCGAGGCCTCATGGTTGGGTAATGAGCTTGTTACAAATTCGTTCTTGCGTAGATCCATATATAAAGTAGATCTCAAGGCGGCGAGCTGGCAGAAACGTTAGCACGCCGGGCGAAATGCTTTCCGGTATTTCGTCCGCCGCTGCGTTGTGAGTTCAAATTCCGCTGAGGTCGACTTTGCCTTTCATCCTTTCGGGGTCGATAAATTAAGTACCAGTTACGCACTGGGGTCGATGTAATCGACTTAATCCGTTTGTCTGTCCTCGTTTGTCCCCTCTCTGTTTAGCCCCTTGTGGGTAGTATAAAAATATATAAAGTGGATCTCGGTCAGAATTTTCTATTATGAGTTTTTCAGTTGTTCTCGCCTTCACTCAACACCTGACCCCTAATGCACTACCGTAACCACTAGATCATGCGCCTTCGCAACGTTGATGCGTAGCAAGTCGAATTCTAAACGAGGTTCTGATTTAAAAAAAATTATGCGGTGGTTAGGGTAGCAGTCTCGCGGTCATAGGATCGTGGTTTCGATTCCCAGACCGGGCATTGTGAGTGTTTATTCAGCGAAAACACCTAAAGCTCCACGATGCTCCAGGGGTGGCGATCCCTGCTGTACCCTTAATAGTAAAAGTGGTGCTCCAGCATGGCCGCAGTCAAAATGACTGAAACAAGTAAAAGAGTATTTAATTTTTACACGTGTAATAACGACCATATCGGGAAAGGCTTGGGTGTCACAAAATCGTTTCTTTTTTTCATTCTTATTATCTAAAACCGACATGCTTATACTAGAAACCCAAATCCCTATTGCAATCGATTGTGAAGCATCATCTGATTGGATGGGCCAACAGCGAAATTAGTGTTGAAAGTGTTGATGACAAAAATGTCCATGGAATGTATATGTAAAAGAGTTGATCTGTACAGCAATGATCAATAACTTTCCACTTCAATAACAGCAATAACAACATCTACAACTTGAACAACAACATCAACAACAATAATAATGATAGCAATGGCATAAATATAAAACTATATTGATATGGTTTAGCTTCCGGCCGAAATGGAATCCTAATTGGAATTAAAAAACGACATTTCCGCTTGAAATTGGATTTATAAAAAATGGCTTCTGATTCATAACGAAATAATTTCTTTTCCTCCGTTAAAAGATTTGGGTTATTTTGATATAGAAAATTAATGAACTTCACCCATGCGTGAACAAAATTATGCATCCTGGTCATACGAAAGTAGACTAACAACTGCATCAACTCAATCCAACAACTAACCACTTAGAAGTTACATCTGGCAATGTTCCTATTTCTATGAAATGTTATCGGAGGGACTAACAGTGATGAAACTTGAGTGCGTTCTGCCTGGGGCAACCCTTGCATTAGCTGCCTCTCTGGATCACTAAGCCTATACAAGCTTAAACAGCTGAACCCAAAATGTTGTACCCGTTGAATGTTGTACCAGGGGCGGATCTCTCATTTTCCCTTGTTTCGCTACTGGAAACTATAAGCCTACGAAAAGGATGAATCAAAAAGATGAACTAATATTGGTATCAAATTTTGGCACAAGGCCAGCAAATTTCTGGGGAGGAGGTTTAATCGATTACATCGACCTCAGTGCTCAACTGGTACTTATTTTATCGACCTGAAAAATAAAAGGCGAAGTCGACCTCAGCGTAATTTGACCTCAAAACATAAAGACGGACGAAATACCGCTAAGCATTTTGCCTAGTGTGCTAACGATTCTGCCAGCTCGACTACATCAACTCCAGTGTTCAATTGGTACTTATTTTATCGACTTCGAAAAGACGAAAAGCAAAGTCGACTTCGGCGGAATTTAACCCTAAGAGCGAAAAGATGGACGAAACGGAGTTAGGCGTTAGCTCGTTGCGTTAACGATTCTGCCAGCTTCGCTACCTTTATACATATTGTAATGTTGGAATAATGTAGCGATGAAGCTCAAACTTACATTTTTGAAGGCTTTGTTCGAATGAGAATCAGGGCTGCACACATGAGCCTTTATTTTTTCTTGCCTCTCCGGGACATGTAGAAAGAGAAGTTATTTAGATATCTGATTATGAAAATTTTGAAGGCGCAGCACCTTGTTGGTAGGGTGTTACACTCACCGTATTGTAACAGACTTGCGTTATTCCGTCAGTAATGTTAATGATAGTTAAAGATTTGCTGTGGCTTTATACATTCAAACCCATCTAAAACTTGGCGGTACAAAAAGACACTTTTCGGGCAAACCTCCCCAGCGTACTTTCAGTTACTTCCACTCTCGATAATCGTCATCAGAATCATCATCGACGGCGGGATACTACTGTCTCACGTCCTAGGAGTCATCCGGCCGGTTATCAAATGGTGGCGATGGTAGTGGTGGCGATGGTTGTGGTGACAATGGTGGTGGTGGTAGTAATGTTGGTGGTTATAAGTGCAATATTAAGAGTGAAGGAATGATGGTTGTGGTAATGGTAGCAATAGTCGTGGGCCTATCGAGTGGGGAGGCAGGTTGGCTGTAGGCCTCACTGATGATGGTGGAGTACAAGGTGAAAATGGGGACATTATTAATGACAGTGGTGATGGTGACCAGAGAAAAATTGTCATCAAAATGGCGGCAAGATTGGAGATACGGACGGTGATGGTAGCCAGGTTGATGGTTTAGCTACTTCTATGGCGTATAGCTAACGGATATCACATTTTCTTTGAACGGGATACCAGTATGTCACAGGGTTATCTACAGGTAAATAAATCACAGGTAAATAAATTTACCTGTAAATTACAGGTAAATAAATTGGAGCAACGTGAAATGAAGTGTTTTGTTGAAGAACGAAAAGGCTCACCCTTTGAACTACAGGTACCACACATTTTTGCCATCTGGGTGGACAGGAGCAATGTGAAATAAAAAGTCTTGTCCAAGGACACAACACGACTGTGAGCTGAACACCCTAACCACTGAGTCACAAAGTTATACAAATTTCACATTTTACAAGGACTTTGTAATGGCTCTGTGCATGCGCAAGTGTGTATGTATGTGTGTGTGTGTGAGTGTATAGAAAGGAAGTGATGAAGTGAGAGAGAGGGAGAAGAGAAAGAGAAAAGAGAGAGGGTAAGGGAGAGAGGGGGAAGAGAGAGATGGGTAAGAGAGAGAGAGAGAGAGAGGGTGAAGAGAGAGAGAGGGGAAGAGAGAGAAAAGGAAGAGAGAGAGTGGGAAGAGAGAGAGAGGGAAGAGAGAGAGTGGGAAGAGAGAAATAGGGGAAGAGAGAGAGGGGAAAGAGAGAGAGGGGAAAGAGAGAGAGAGGGGAAAGAGAGAGAAGGGGAAGACAGAGAGAAAGAGTGGGAGAAAAAGAGAGAAGCGAGAGAGAAAGTGAGAGAAAGGGAAACAGAGCTAACAGAGAAAGAGAGCGAAAGAACCAGGTAGAGAACAGAGAGAGAAAGTAAGAGGTAGATAGGTAGATAGATAGATAGATAGAGAGAGAGAGTGAGAGAGTGAGAGAGAGAGAGGGGATAAAGAGAGGGGGAGATAGAGATAAATGGTAAGCGAGCTTGCATCCATCATCCTGTCCAGCCGTTAATCAGCACCATCCAAGAATAGCCATGTTTTGACACACATACTTGGACCTCGATCAATGTACTTTTAACAAGAGGTTGTTTTTTTCTACCACTGCAAAGCCGGGTGAATTGCTAAGTAGACGTTAATGGTTATTAGTGGTGGGTACTGAAAGCAGAGGTAGGATGGTTGCAGTAATAAAGAAAATATTGCGAATGAAGACGGCGATGGTGGTAAAGGTGGTGGTGGTTCCAGTAGCAGTAGTAGTAGTAGTGTAGTAGTGGTGGTATTGCTACGTTCTGAGTTCAAATTCCGCCGAGGTCGACTTTGCCTTTCATCCTTTCGGGGTCGATTAAATAAGTACCAGTTACGCACTGGGATCGATGTAATCGACTTAATCCGTTTGTCTGTCCTTGTTTGTCCTCTCTGTGTTTAGCCCCTTCTGGGTAGTAAAGAGATAGGCATTAGAGTTAGGTATGATGGTTATAACAATAGTGATAACGACAGTGGTGGTGGATATATTGAGAGTGGCAGTAGGGTAGTTGTAGCAGTGGTAATACTGATGATGACGATGATGATTATGGTGATAATGGTGGTGGTGGTGATGGTGGTGGTAGTAGATATATTATGGAGGTATTAAGAATGGAGGTACAATAGTTGTGTGAAGGCGCATGATTCAGTGGTTAGAGCATCAGGTTCACATTTTATAAAGTTTTGAGTTCGATTCCTGGGCCGGGCTGTACGTTGTGTTCTTGAGCAAGACTCTTTATTTCACGTTACTCCTGTTCACTCAGCTGTAGAAATGAGTTGCGACATCACTGATGCCAAACTGTATCAGCCTTTACCTTTCTCTTGGATAACATCGATGGCATGGAAAAGGGAGGCTGGTACGCATGGGCGACTGCTGGTCTTCCATAAACAAACTTGCCCAGACTTGTGCCTCGGAGGGGAGATTTCTTGGTGAAATTCCTTGGTCATTCATGACCGAAGGGGGGTTTTACTCTTTACCCTTACAATAGTTCTTGTAAAGGTGATAGTGTCAGCAGTGATGGGCATGTCGAGAATGGAGGTAGAGTAGACATGGTTGTGATAATACTGATGATAAAGAAAGTGGTGAGTTGGCAGAATTGGTAGCCTGTTGGATATAATGCTTTGCAGCATTTCTTCCGGCTGTTTATCTCCTGAATTCAAATTACACCGAGGTCGACTTTGCTTTTCATCCTTTCAGGATGGCTAAAATAAGTACCATTTGAGCGCTGCGGTCAATGTCATCGACTAGATCCCCCCCACAACATTTTGGGCTTTGCGCCTATGATAGAAACGAAAAATACTGATGGTGACGATAGTGGTGGTAGCGATGGTGGTGGTGGTAACAGTGGTGGTGGTGGTGGTGGTTATGAGTGCAGCATTAAGAGTGGAGTTTTGATGGTGGTGGTGATGGTGACAGTAGTCGTGGGCATGTTGAGAGTGGATGTAAGTTCGTTGTAGGCGACAGTGATGATGGTGGAGTATAAGGTGAAAATGAGGAGAGTATTAACGGCGGTGGAGAAAAATGCTTATTGTAATCAAAATGGCGGTAAGATTGGATATACAAGCGGACGGTGACGGTAGCCATGTCGCTGGTTTAGCCCTAGATTATCTCTGACCGAGAAAACATATAGTTAAAGGCGTTTCAACCACGACCGTCGCATTTTTCGTACATCAGAGAGTATTTTTGTCCAATATACTCGTTCTTTTTTTTTTAAGACAGTAGGCTGATGTGATCTGAGGGAAATTTCACTGCTATCTCTAGCACGCCAAGCAACCTCACATACACAAATATTCGCAAAATACGCATAAAACTACAAATAAAACTGCAAATAAAAACAGATCAAAACGCAGCATAAATAATCGTGTACAAAATTACATATTAACGTATATGCACACACACACACACACACACACACACACATACACACACACACACACACATACACACGCACACACATACACATACAAGCATTAAGAAATGCAGGCACAGACACGTAGGAATACATAACAATACATACAAATTAAAACACTTACACTTGAAGCTCACAAACCCGCAGACCAATAAAAAGTTCCCTTGAAAGCAACACAAAACTTAATTTACATTAAGGTTATAAGGACTGAAATCTTGTGACAGTCATATATTTACCATGGATGGGTATCAGTAGCGTAAGCATTACGAATTAATTTCAGTCAGAAATATCACCGTATCGCAATATCGATCCGTCTAGAAAACAGGCAATCTGTAAGACTAGGTTAGTGGAATGTAGTACATACAAGTTACTGAATTATAAACTGAGATAATGATAAAAGGAAATAAGTGAGATGTATGTGTAATTTGTTAATGAAATTTAACTGGTTCTCCGTCGATTACGACGTTAAGGTTTCTAGTTAATCCGATCAACGGAGCAGTCTGCTCGTGAAACTAACGGGCAAGTGGTTGAGCACTACACAGGCACGAGTACACTTAGTGTGTCACAGAATGTGACAAAGCTGGACCGTTGAATTAAAGGTGCGATTCATTTTTGCCAGCTGATAACTTACTATCAGGTATTGAACTCACGGCCTTACGATCTTACGATTGTGAGCCCATTACCATAACAACTTAGCCACGCGCCTTTACCGTTAATGAAATATAGAACACATCTAGAACAATAAGAGAAACTAATGAAATATAAATAATTAATTAATGTTCAAGTAAGATACAAGGTAAAAACACACAAACCACAAACACAGCAAAAGTAACTAACAATGTACACACCCAATGTATTTAAAGCTGTGGCAAACAGGAAGACAAACCAATATTTTAGAACCAAGACAGTTCTCAATACTTTCAGGACCAGCTGTGTTTAAGCGGAAGAAGACTCGTTCACAACGGAGTCGTAAATGAGAATACTGTATGGTTGTATAATCCATCTTCCTGCTACCAAAATGTGAGATTGAAGTAGCTCGGATAATTGACGTAAAGCCGTCGGTCCACATACTCAGTGATCCAGTGTTGGTAAGGATTAACGTTCTGCAACCGTTTCTAAAACGTTCAACTAACCAGTTTCTCCTAAGCCGAACAGTTGATACTTATTGTCATAGAAGACATTTTTGAAGATGCAGTGAAGTGTTCTGTAATGTGGAAAGTTGACCCAAATGTATGTATGGTGGTATATTATCTTTTATCTTTTCTCTCTTACTTGTTTCAGCTATTTGACTGCAGCTGTGCTCAGGGCACCGCTTTGAAGGGTTTAGTCGGACAAACTGATTCCAGTACTTCTTCTATCGGTCGCTTTTGTCGAACTACTACGTTATGAGGACATAAATTCACCAACAACGGTTGTCAAGCGGATGTGGGAGACAAACACATACACACACACACACACACACCACACACACACACACACACACACACACACACACATATATATATATATATATATGCTTATATATATCTTTTACTTGTCTCACTCATTTGACTGTGGCCATGCTGGAGTACCGCCTTTAGTCGAAGAAATCGACCCCAGGACTCATTCTTTGTAAGCCTAGTACTTATTCTATCGTTGTCTTTTGCCGAACTGCTAGGTTACGGAGACGTAAACACACCAGCATCGGTTGTCAAGCGATGTTGGGGGGACAAACACAGACAATCAAATATATACACACACATACATGTATATATATATATATTATATATATATATATATATAATATATATATATATATATATACATATATACGACGGGCTTCTTTCAGTTTCCGTCTACCAAATCCACTTACAAGGCTTTGGTCGGCCCGAGGCTATAGTAGAAGACACTTGCCCAAGGTGCCACGCAGTGGGACTGAACCCAGAATCATGTGGCTGGTAAGCTGAGTTCTAATCTCACTTTGCCTTTCACTTCCTTTGGGCCGATAAAAGTTTGTTTCCGACATCACAAATAAGGATTTAAGAAAACAATTCATATGTAACAGTAATAAATTGAGGATAATTTCGATCGGTTAATAAATCAATATTAGCTTAACTAATTAATTAGTTAATTAATTAATGAAGATTAAGCGCTACTGAACAACGATAGAAGATTAAATGATATTAATCACTAGTCTTAATTACAAAGTTTTTTTTAAAAGTTGGCGTGGACTTGAAAGAGTACTAAATGAGAAAGTAAAAAAAATGTGTGTGCATGTGTGTAATTGCGTGTGTAATTATGAGTAGTGTGTATGTGTAGTCTGCGTGAGTGTGTGTACGTGGTGTATGTGTCTGTTAGTATGTGTGCGTGTGTGTGTATATATATTTCTTTGCTACCCACAAGGGGCTAAATACAGAGGGGACAAACAATGACAGCCAAACGGATTAAGTCGATTACATCGACCCCAGAGCATAACTGGTACTTATTTTAATCGACCCCGAAAGGGTGAAAGGCAAAGTCCACCTCGGCGGAATTTGAACTCAGAACGTAATGGCAGACGAAATACGGCTACGCATTTCGCCCGGCGTGCTAACGTTTCTGCCAGCTCGCCGCCTTGTATGTATGTATATGCGTATGAATGCATGTGAACACGTACATAGGTGTGGTTCATTCATTTTTATGGTAGAGGAGAGAACTGTGCGAGGTATTTTCGTTTTAAATTAGTATGAGTTAAAAAGGAAAGGAAATACAAAACACAAATACAAAATAAAACCAATAACAAAAGAAAAAATGAAGTCAAAGGGATACTTTTGTTTGTATTTAGCAACAACATTATTTCTATATCTACAGACAAACTGTTTCAAACTTACGTGTATCTTAAACGCTGGATGTAAGAGGATTACAGTATAATTGTGCAGTCCAGGAAGAGAACAGATTTAAATTAATAGATTAAAAATCAAATTGTTGTGTTGTTTTCAGAGAACGACACAGAGCTACAAATAGTTTAAACACAGAAATGAAAGGTACTTATTTCGTTTTTCCGGCAAGCACAGCTTTCAGATGGCGCTCGGAATTGAAGCATGAAGCCTGTGATCTCCTCAGATCCGTATGGTGAATAAAGAAATAAGATATATACACAATACATACATACATACATAATTCTGCACTTTTACAGTTACACTTTTTCCATGACAGTAGATAAATTTTTTATTCCACAACCTATTTGTAGTGGCTTCGTGCAGACATAGCGTGGATTCACTCAACACTTCAACAGCGCTTTTCTCACGGTAAAGCAACAATTTTTCTGTGAATGACAGCAGTTATACATTTGCCAGATGCCTTCGCTAAGCAGAATAATGTCTTTGCTTCTCTCCAACCTCCGACAATCTTTCTCGCCAGCATCCGAAAACTTCTTTCGCCAACCTCCAACAATCTCTCCCTCAGTATTTTGTATTTTTTCATGACAGAAAATACACCTTTTGTGGTAGTTATAGCGAAATTGCTTTCTTATATCAGAGTAATAAAGCATTTCAATAGAACAGCTTTACCCCCGGGAATTACCGGGTACGCCAACTAGTATATATATATATATATATATATACATATATATATACGCCATGATATATCGTTAGCCACTACACACATTTTTTTCTCCTTGTTTCTCTCTTTGTTTTTTCTGTGTCCCTTTCTGCAGAAGAGCGTAGGCTCGAAACGTAAAAGACTTTTTTCTATTCCTGAGCGTTATACTAATACATCTGTTTGTTTTATACACCACTTGTCTTCGTCTTTTGTCTTTTTCGTAAACTCTCACTATATATATACATACACGCGTATGTATATGAATATATGCATACATGCGTACGAATTTAAATACACAAGTACGCAGGCCTATATAATAGTGCATACACACACACACACACATATGTATGTATGTACACGCGTGAGTATATCAGTATACACTTCTTTCTTTCTTTCTTTCCTTCTTTCTTTCTTCTTTCTTTCTTTTTTTCTTTCTTTCTTTATTTCTCTCTGATTCCGCAACCCACACTATAACATTCGCCAGTATAATAAACATATATGTCTATTTATAAGAACATGACCATTCCTAGTATTCTCCCCTTCCATTTTGAGCTTTACTACTCACCTTAGAAACCCTACCTCCTGTACACATTTTTCTCTACTCATTCCTTAACATTTTTGACCCCTCCTAAAGTATTCCATTCCTTTATTCCTGATAAACTAATCTCTTCTCCTTACCATTGCAACTACTTGTTGTCTTCTTCCTCCTTCTTTCCTCTTGCTCCTTCTTCTCTTTTGCTGTTCTTTTTTCCTTCTTTTCCACCTTTTTCTTTTTCTCTTTCTTTTACTTCTTCCTTTTTCTTCTTTTTTTCACACATGCTGTTGTATTTACTTTTTATATCTTTCATTATTATTTAATATTATCTTTAGATTGACTTTTATATTTTTATTTTTCATTTTTCATTTTCTATCTTTTATTTTCTATTTTTTAATTTTATTTTTTATTTATACTCTT
>NC_043012.1:11806746-11814246 GCF_006345805.1 Octopus sinensis
CAGCCTCCCCTCTCCACGCCACCAGTGTTATCCAAGGGAAAGACAAAGGCCGATACAGCTTGGCACCTGTGACGTCGCAACTCATTTCTACAGCTGAGTGAACTGGAGCAACGTGAAATAAAGTGCCTTGCTCAAGAACACAACACGCAGCCCGGTCCAGGATTCGAGCTCACAACCTCACGATCGTAAGCTCGACGCTCTAACCACTGAGCCATGCGCCTTCACAAGCATTAGGGTAAAGACCCCCTTCGGTCATGAATGACCATGGGATTGCACCTAGAAAGTTACCCTAAGCATTACTGTTATGGAATAGGCAGAATTACAACCATCCAATTCAATATTTCCAGCTTGCTGTTCAAATTCATATTAAAAGTTAAAAATGAAATAAAGTCACATGTGTTCATACCTCAGGTTCTTGTTGGGTGACGGAAAAACTGAAGAAAACGTGATCTTTATAGTTAACCCTCTATATGTATGATCTCATAAGCAAATACATGTATATATATATTTCTTTATTGCCCACAAGGGGCTAAACATAGAGGGGACAAACAAAGACAGACAAAGGGATTAAGTCGATTACATCGACCCCAGTGCGAAACTGGTACTTTATTTATCGACCCCGAAAGAATGAAAGGCAAAGTCGACCTCGGCGGAATTTGAACTCAGAACGTAACGACAGACGAAATACCTATTTCTTTACTACCCACAAGGGGCTAAACATAGAGTGGACAAACAAAGACATACAAACTGATTAAGTCGATTACATCGACCCCAATGCGTAATTGGTACTTAATTTATCGACCCCGAAAGGATGAAAGGCAAAGTCGACCTCGGCGGAATTTGAACTCAGAACGTAACGACAGACGAAATACCGCTAAGCATTTCGCCCGGCGTGCTAACGAGTCTGCCGGCTCGCCGTCTTAAATACATGTATAATAACACACTAGGACACATGCATGGGTAAAGTACAAGCGTATATATACAGTGCTACATTACACAAAGACGTGTTGCAAATGAGTTAGAGGCAAACGACAGAGAGAGAGAGAGAGAGAGAGAGAGAGAGGAATAGGGAAAGAGAGAGAAATAATATAGGTAAATGAGGACACCTGTACCTAATTAAATAGGAAGTTTGAAAAGCTGTTGCAATAAAAAATGACACTTGCATGCATGCACAGATACACATAAAAGAAACTTCCTGGTTTTTGTTATTATACGCAAGTATAGAGACACAGATGCGCAAAAATTTTATACAAGCGGTTGTAGAAATCCGTCAAACTGGTAAACATATACAAAAATATTCATGCCTGTGTATACACATACAAACATATACACATGTGTATGTGAGTGCATGTGTGTGTATGCAAATGCAAGCACCTATACAGAAAAAAATATTGAATATTTTGTTTGTATATCCACATATATATGTGTATATATATATATATATATATATATATATATATATATATATATATACGTATATAAATATATATGTAAGTTTATATATATCTATATATATATTATATATATATATATACATATATATATTATATATATATACGTATATATATATATGTATATATGCATATATATATATAAATCTACATATATACATATATATATATTATATATATATATATACGTATATAAATATATATGTATATATGTAGGTTTATATATATATATATACATATATATATTTATATATATATAAACCTACATATATACATATATATTTATATACGTACATACAGATACGTACATACATATAGGTGCACACACATATACTGGATCATTCAATAAATAATGTGGTATTTTTAATTGCATGAACTAAAAGTGGGAGGGAGGACGAGATAAACTACCTGCCATAAACTAACTTGCCATAAAAGTAGGTAGCAATTTTACCTTGTCCTTATTCTTAGTGTAAGTTTTGAAGAGTGTAGTTCGATTTTAGCAGTTACTTTTTTCAAAGCTATATGGGAGGTGACAAAGGAGAATATTCGGCCTATTTTCTAGATAGATGGAAGAGCATTGTAGAATATGAAGGAGAGTATATTTTAGGTTAAAAAAGAACTTCGTTTATCTTAATTTTGAAAAATAAAAGAAGTATAAGAATAAGTATAATAGTATAAAAAAAAAATCCGCATTATGATCCAATAGATACATACATACATAATACATACATACATACTTTACATACATACATACATACATACACACATACATACATACACACACACACACATATATATATATACCAAATATATACGTTTTTAATTATTATTTTGCAATTTACTTAATCATCGGTATATTATTGTTATTTCAATTTTAATATTTCTATTATATGTAATTTTGTAGATGGTGTAATTTAATTGTTCATTTTGAATTGATTAAAGGTGGTTTTTCTAATTTTTATACATATATATTATATTTTGGGAAATTTGATTTAGTATTTCTAAATTGAATTTTTCCCTGTAAGTTAGGAATAACATTCCCTCAAATAATAATTATTATATACATATCCATATACATACATACATACATATATATATATATATATATATATATATATATATATATATATATATATATATATATATATATATATGTATATATATATATATATATATGTACACATATATGCATATATACATGCTTATCTACGCACACACACACACACACACACACTCACACGTATTCAATAGATGTTTATGAATGATGGACTTAATTACCCTAAGCACTGTAGATTTCGGCAATTCAAACTTATTTTAATTTAAATTTGTATATAGATTCCATATTCAAACAACAGGCAGTTATCCTTCTCATTAATCAATTTATTATATAATCTAGGACAATAGTTATTATAGTACTACTACTACTACCATACAGTATTACTCTTTGGTGAATGTTTCATATAAATTTAGGTCAGGAGAGTACTGACTTGCTAGTGGAGTCTGTACATTTGCAATTACGGCAGGCTTTCGCTTCACTAATTTTAAATGGCCACTAATCTTCATCAGAGAAGATGTTTAAATATGTAAGCATTAATGATATCTTTTGATGAGGCAGAAGTTCAGTCAATTTTTATCTTGAGACGTCAGTGGGACAAAGAAAAAATAAAGACAATTGGAAGTCATTACAATCGATAAGAAAAAAACCCTGCTAACCTGTTCTTGATATTGATTTCCAGTGTAACTCTGAGCAATGAACTGGATATACTAAAACGAGTTGTAATATATGGTATTGACGCGTGTAAGCGAAAGGAGGCGAAGAGTACTGATATACATAACGGTCAATTTTTAATTAGTATAATAAATGTATCATGCACACTTTATGCATTAAATACATCTTTTGGCAGAAACAAGGACCACATCAACACCGACGTTTTCTCCAATGTTTTGTTGTCATTGTGCGCAGAAATTTGCTCGTGGTTAAATATTATTTTGTCATTCGATGCAAAAGCATTTTCGCATCTATACAAGTAACTATTCCTCCGAAGCCATATTGACCTCTAAAGCAAATGGTCAGTATTTTTAAGTGTACATTATTTCAGATTTTATAATGAAAAATCTCCTAACACATGCCCGATTACGCTCAACAACAACACAGAAGCCATCAGTAAAAATATGCGGAAGATCCAACGTGGGATATGCGTAAGTTTAATTGAGGGATCAGAGTTCCCCTTCAAACAGGGACAAGGTTTCACAGTGAAAAGCAACTTCGCATGTGCTTCGAAGAATCTGATAAACGCACTAACCTGTTCTGGGTGTCAAGAGCAATACAGAGGCTAAAAAAAAAACAGTCTACGTAAAAGAATGGCTTTGCACAGATCCCAGGTCAAAATTCCCCAAAACAGAAAAATAGCATTCAGCCAACACATCGACATTTGCGCCAATAACAAAAATCCAAGCTTCAGAACTTTTACTCACTATCAATTCAAGGACGATACAACCTGTAGCCAACGAATTAGTAAAGATAAAGATCCCTTTTGAACAAAATACAGACCCCTTTTTGAACAAAATACAGGCCTCTTTTGAATGCATCTACAACAAACGACATATCCACCACGGCCTTAAAATAACACAAACGCACACGCAAATATTAAAAAATGATGCACTCAAGAGATTCCCAAGAATTCATTAAAAAACAGTCCCAATCACTGCCATATTCCATAACGAAACACTTTTAGGTCCCTTGACCATTTAACACCCCGCTACTATCATACTACCTACATTCCTTCTTATTCTTCCTTCTCTTTTTCCTTCTTCTTCGTATTCTTGCTCTCCACCACCGCCTTCCTAACTTTACCACTATTGCTGTTTAGAATAACACCGACGCAAATTTTATAAACAAAACATTCAAAAGAGATGTCTCAAGAATTCAATCACTACTACCATCCACAACGGGTCACTTTCAGGGCACTTGACCATTTAACATACTACTATCATGGCACTCCCACATTCTTCTTCTTCTTCTTCTTCTTCTTCTTCTTCTTCTTCTTCTTCCTTACCAAGAATTCACAATGACCGCGAACCCACAAGAGTAAACAAAAGAGACAGAAACAGGCAGAAACAAGAAAAATGCTCCTTGTATTTGAATACTATGCAAATATTCTTTTAAAAAACTTTTCTTTTAATTTCCAAAATTTAATTGTTTTTCCATACTTACAGTTGAAAAAGTCTCAATGACTGAAATGTTTTTTATAAAATCATTTTAGCATTTTCTACCTTGACGATTTTTTATATACATACATACATACATGCATACATATATATTATAATATATTATATATATATATATATATAATTTATATATATATTATATATATGTATATATATATGTTATATATATAAAGATATATATAAATATATATAATATATATATATATATATATATATATATATATATATATATATATATATATATATGCAAGCAAGCGCACACATACACGCAACATGCACGTATTTATTTGTGCAAGCGACTTTTATAGCATTGACACAACGCTTACTCTGCAAAGATTTATTACAAGTATTTCTTTTAATACCTAAACTCTAATATACTGTGTTCAGCATGTTCATGTCCACTGAATGGCCAGTTAATTGAGTTACTGTCCGTATGTGTCATAAAGTCATAGGTGACATTCACTTCCGGTTAGTAAATGGCCGCCGGCATGCTTGACACAAAAAAACATTAAAAAATGTAAAGTAAAATAAAATATCCGGTGAGAAAATTTACTAGATGTTGACCAATATATTCTTTTTTTCATTTTACACGTTTGCTGGTAATTATAGGAGCTAAATTCGTACATATTTTTTTTTTATAGCAAAGCCTGCAGTTTATTACTGAACGCATAGGTTTTTAAATATATATTTATTGCTTCTGTTGTGTTGGTGTATATGGTATTTGATCCTGCCTAGTTAAACGCTGGTGTTGTCCATTAGCGATTTTCCTAAGTATAGAGTTTATGACTGGAAACGATGTGCTCATCATAGAATGATCCTCCCCGTGATTACAAAGACACACAGACAGACACATGGACTCCAATCGTAAAACTTTTATAAGATCAGATGTCATTAATGAGAATCCGTTGACGACTTAGCGATTATAATAAACATGGCGTATATCTTACATTTGCGTATAATAAATAATGAAAGAATTGCAATTTCGTGTTGTATCTCGGGACGGTCATTATGCGAATAATAAACAAATGAGCTGGTTTCATTTCACTTCTAGATATTGTTATTGGTTAATTATTTATATCAATTAATTAATCGATTATTTGATTAATCATTCAGTGAATCAGTTAATCAATTCGGTGAGTGCTTCTCAACCATTTTCTACATATAGATCCCTTTGATTCCTGTTTTACTCAGGTGAACCCTCGCAGTTATTCAATGTTTAACAAAAAAATCTTATTAGATTTTTATAATTAAATATCATTATGAATTGTATAAGAAAAATTGTTAAAATATTCTAAGTATTGTAGAAGTATTGAGTTGTCCGGAAAGTTCATGCCGATTTTTAAAGGAAAGAAAAAGGTCAATAAATACTTGCCATTACATTTTTAATAAACCAAATATGAACCATTTTGTTGCACAATGCGTCTCCATCTTTCCTTTAACTTGAAAACACCCTCTTCCCAGAATTGAGGTGGTTTAATGGCAAAGAATTCATCAAGGTATCTTTTTACGTCATCCAAGGAATTGAAATTTTTACCATTAAGACTATTCTGCAGAGACCTGAATAAGTGGAAATCCGAAGGAGCAATATCTGGTGAATATGGAGGATTGGAGTAACACATCTCAGCCGAGCTGCAGCAATTTTTGTCTGGTACCCAAAGCATCAAGTGCCGAAAATGAACTTTCTTATCTTCCATTTTAAGGGGTTACAAAATTAACACAGGTTATAGAAACCTTCTTCCACGAAAAATAGCTTAATCTGTGCTCTAAATGGAAGTGAAGTCAAATCCTATTTTATGGGCTCGACCATGTTCTAAAATAAGTCGAAATGTAAGCTACTATAAATCGGCACGAATTTTCCGGACAACTCAATATAACCAGTTTGTTGCAGATAAATTTCAAAATCTTATATGGAACCCCAAGGGTCATATGGATTTTGGTTGAAAACCACTAAGTTAGGATTACAAGGTCGTTTCGTTGCCATTCGCGATCTCGACAATGAATGCCAACCCCGTCAATAGTTAAGAGCCGTTTGTAAAAACCTCTCTAGGGCGTTACTGTGTGGTTCAGAATCTTGTTTTGGGGGTTAAGTTCACATGCGTGGCACCTTGTCTATATTCATCTCTGTACGGGTGTTGGTGGTCTGAGTCTCTGTTCTGTTTGTTCCCGCCACCGCTTTACAAACGCTGATGGTTTATTTATGTCCTTATGAAATTAACTGTTTTGCAGTAGAATAAGTATCCCACAAAATTTGGCCCGGGGTCAATTAGTTCGACACACACACACGCATTTATATATATGTACACACGCGTGTGTGTGCGCACACACACACACACACATGACGGGCTTTCAGTTTCCGTGTGCCAAATATTTTCACAAGACACTTGATCGGGAAGCAAACTTCTGACCACACACCCATTCTTGACCCTATCAAATGTGGTCCTCAAGGATTATATATATATGTGTCTGTATATATATATATATATATATATATTATATATATATATATATAGATATGTATGTATATATATGTACATAATACTTACATACAAACATACATACATACGTATAAATGTATATATATATATATATATATACACGTGCGTGTATGTATGCTTTCAGATATCTCCACATACATATATACATATATATTATTCATAAACATAATAATGCTTACACACACACACACACGCACACACACACTTACATAGATGTGTGTGTGTGTGTGCGTGTGTGTATGTATGTATATAACTCCAAATCGTGGAGAGGCACACTCACCGAACTGTGCATGTATCTGTATTTGCATATTGCGTTTATGTGGGTG
>NC_043012.1:11819246-11831746 GCF_006345805.1 Octopus sinensis
TTAGGAAGCCCGAAGGCTGTTGGGGACACTTTCGTTATTCACTTGCGTCATATATGATGGAAAATATGTATCACTATCAACGTAATTCTGTTCCTTAGGATAGATTCCAAGATATTATTACTGTCGTTTAGCTCCAGGTCAGCCTCATGATCTAGCAGCCCTATTTATTATCAAAGACGTTCTGCTGTAACGATTTGGATTATTTTATTATTTTCTTTGAGTTGACACACGAATAAAATAAAATAAATAGGCGTAGGAGTGGCTGTGTGGTAAGTAGCTTGCTTACGAACTACGTGGTTTCGGGTTTAGTCCCACCGCGTGGCACCTTGGGCAAGTGTCTTCTACTATAGCATCGGGCCAACCAAAGCCTTGTGAGTGGATTTGGTAGACGGAAACTGAAGAAACCAGTCGTATATATGTATATGTATATATATATATATATATATATTATATATATATATGTGTGTGTGTGTGTGTGTGTGTGTATATGTTTGTGTGTCTGTGTTTGTCCCTTCCCCCGACATCGCTTGACAACTGATGCTGGTGTGTTTACGTCCCCGTAACTTAGAGGTTCGGCAAAAGGGAACGATAGAATAAGTACTAGGCTTACAAATAATAAGTCCTGGTGTCGATGTGCTCGACTAAAGGCGGTGCTCCAGCATGGCCACAGTCAAATGACTGAAATAAGTAAAAGAGTAAAAAAAGAGTAAAGTAGAATAAAATAAAACAAAATATGCACGTAGTGTCCAATACAGCCGTCATTATTTAAAATGGTAGGGTATAATTTTAGGGATTTAGTAGCGACATTTTGTATAAGGAATGACAACTTGAATATTTCCTTGTTAGTTACTGAGATGGCTTTTAATGTTACAGTTAAAATTATGAAGCTTATCTTCTTCGTTGGCATTGTTAGATTCGGTTCAAATTTCTAAACCAACGTAGTTTTGCATGCTAATTACGAAAACCACATTAATTGTTTTGAAATACAAATTAATAATAAAAAGTGACAGAGCTTTGGGAGTGAAATTTTTACTAATTTTAGTAATTTGGAAGCCTCTATTATTGTCATAGTTGAAGCCATAGGTTCCATGTGTTGACGATAAGAAAGTGAAAGCATTACAAAAGGTTAATAAGATCCATTATGATTGTTGCAGAATTTTGAATGTGTAAAATTAGTGTAATAGGACTCGTTATTTTTAAGCAGCTTCATCGATGCTGGTTCTGTTGTTGTCTTCACAAGTATTTAATTAAATTAGACATCTGTGTATCGTGCGTAATGTATACACTGTTGATAGGCCAGTTGCAGTAGTATTTGTTCTGAGATAACATATCTTTATGGATTTACTGCGTTAAAAAATAATAAATGTGGGAGAGTGTTGTGATGAGAGTTACGACTCTCCCTTGCGAGAGAAAGACTTGTTCGAGTAAAGTATAAATAGCAACTATCCGAGTGAGTTCAGAGTTCAGAGTTCGGAGTCGAGTGAAGTTCGTGTTAGTTCGCAGTGAAGTCGGAAGTAGTCGGTTGGTTAATTCACAAAGAATATTGATTGTTGATTCGTAAAGAGATTGTTTTTGCTGTTTTCTGGGTATCTTATTTATTGTACTTATCAAATTAAGTTACAATAGAAAGGAAGAGAGAGAGAGAGGGGCAGAGAGAAAGAAAGAAAAGGAGAGAGAGAAATACAAAGAGAGAAAGGAAGAGAAAGCGAGAAAAAGGGAGAGAGAGACAAATATTGGTCTCACTAGGCTAGCGAGAGAACCAGATGGTAGACTACAATAAAAACTAGAGATAGCCTCGTATCAATTAGCGAGGAACCCTGTACACAGTTACTCGGTATGCTAGAAATAGAGGTAAATATCCACTTAAAAAGAACTGCTGTTTGTTGTTACTTCTCGTCATTCTTGTTTCAGCAAACTTCTCTGGTGTCTAAGGAATGATTTGGCTGCTTCTGAAACCTAGTTGAAACATAGAACAGACAAGTGCGACTTCTGATATGTTGATAATGGAGGCTTCCAAATGACTAAATTTAATAAAACTTTAGCTCCTTAAAGGTTTGTAATATTTTTTATTGAGTTATATATAAATGAATAGGATTTTCACAATTAGTATGCGAAACTGTATCACTTTAGAAAGCTTGAACCAAATTGGACGATGCGAACGGAAAGGAAAAATCCAGAGTTACTTGTTAGTCTTATGGTCATTCATTTCATTTTGACACTCTGTTGTGGTTGCTCACCTCTACTAAAAACCCCCAGCAAATTCTTCTTCTTAAATCATGTCCATATGAAAATTAGACACTGGATAGTGTTATCTTGAGTTCCTTGCACATTGGGAAAATAAGGTGTATTTACAGATAGAATTCGCTTGCCTGTAGGTATGTTCAATCTCGTGTCACTTAGGACTGAACAACAACAACAACAACAACAACAACAACGACAACGACAGCAGCAGCAGCAGCAGCGACATCAACAAACAACGAGCTACTGTTGAGACATCATTTGAATGTTTGGAATTGGTCTGTCAGAGAAACGAGTACCTTGCGCAAAAGTTCGATGCGATTCGGAGTCTCAGCGGTCTGTCGGCCGTCTTGGCTCTAATTTAGGCACCAAAATGTTTTTATAGGGACACGGGGTTGGATTTGAGAACATTCAAGAAAACCATATCACACCACAGCTTCCTGCTGATTGGTTAATTTATAAATCAATCACGTGAAATCGTGGTGGCTCACTCGCGACGCCTAACCGAATTTCTAGCGTTCAGAGTTCAAATACTCGCCACATCATGTATCACTGCCGTATACTCTAAAAATATCCCGTAAATGTTCCTTGAGTACAACAACAACAACAACAACAACAACAATCCTGCTGTCACCTACGTGCATCGGGTACTATATTTTATCGACCTTGGAAGGGTGAAAGATAGCTTTTTGCCTCTTTATCGATTCTGCCAATCCAACATCTTTAATTTTTTCATAATAGCAGAAGCAACAAGCAACACCGAAAAGGCAGCGAAACTATGGCATGCCATAATAACCTCTTGTGAACATGATTTTGAATGAGAGAGAGAGAGAGAGAGAGAGAGAGAGAGAGAGAGAGACAAGGGAAAGGAAGAGAGTGCGGGAGATATGGAGCAACAAACGTGTATAGTCAGAAATATTTTGATCGAGATAAAACGAGAAAAATTGTACCAGTGAGAAGAAGAGAAAGAACAAGAAGCAAAATTTATTACTCAGAGAGATAGTAGGAGTAATAGTAGGCGATAGTAGGAGTGAAAGAGTGTGTGAAAGTATTTGGTTATAGTATCTTGTATATACATCAAAAGTGATTGATACAATCTTCAGTTTTGATATAACTTTGAAGTTGCTGAAACAGCATATTGAAAAAGTCAACAAAATTGCAATGTTCAGATGTTCATAAATGTGGAAATGCTAAATGTGGAACGTTTTAAAGAGCTCTTCATTGTAATGTATAATTTATTAACTGTTTATGCTTCCAGCAACAGTTTTCAGTCCACAAGTTATCATTATATCAAATCTGCATCAAAGGAGAAAAAAAATTAAGATAGTGTCTTATTTCTTTGATATGTTTGGTAGATAACAAAATATTAGAGAAGGATGATATTTGAAGACATTGAAAAAAACAACAACATACAACACTAAACAAAAAAAACCCAAAACTAAGTAATTGAACTGCTGCGAAAAAATTGATTTCTAATATAAATTTGAGAACTGGAGACAGGTAATTCTACACGTTCCGTCCCTCTGTTATTGTCCCATCTGCAAGAAATGTTTATAAAGTTGTAAAACGTCAAATTTAGCTTTATTTATCGCGTGTTGTGTCGTATCGACGATTCCAAAAGAAGATGAAATACTGTTATACACGGCTACCAACGATCACTTCCTTTAAGATATTTATACTGTGTTAAAATTGTATTAAATGTTTATACTCTTTACACCTTTACGTTTTGATGTAAATTTCATACTTTCAAATTCGCCTCAAATTAACTTAATTTAGAAGGGGTTTTCTCTCCATTGATAATTGACCACCAGGAGTACATAGCAAGTTGTTGTATACTGCAAGTTGTCTGTAATGTTGTGGTGCCAACACGATATTGTGACGAATGGTTTAGATACACTGTACCAGTGTAGCAACAGTGGACAAGACAACGATGCAACCGTAATACCAACATAACAATCCAACAATCTCTTCACGAACCGAAATAGGAAGTAACTAAAAACTCAAATAACTCCAACCAGTCGGTACCAAACAGATTGGTTGCGTTTTTTACGACGAAAAATTTCGCCTTGCAAGTTTTTCATCGAACTCTGACCTCATTCCACATTTCCCCTACAAAGTGTAGTTTATTTACCTGTCACGCCACGTGCAGTTTTTGCTGTATTTCTTAAGACAGGTTTCCCCATTTTCTTCCACGTGTCGGTGTTAATGATTGAAATGTCACTACCAGTATCCAGTTGTAATTTAATATTTATTCTGTTTAGTTTTACGTGTACAAATTTCCTTATTTGGGAATCGATTTTTCTTTCTGCTGAGAGAACTTCAGAATTTTTACATTTGACTTTCGTACTGTGAACTCTTACTCTTTTACTCTTTTACATTTTTCAGTTATTTTGAGTGCGGTCATGCTGGAGCACCGCTTTTTAGTCGAACAAATCGACCCCAGAACAAATGACGTAATAAGATACCCTGATGAATTCTTTGCCACGAAACCACCTCAATTCTGGGAAGAGGGTATTTTCAAGTTAAAGGAATTGTGACCTTCATCTATCGGAGATTGATAAAATAAGTTTTCGTCAAGCACTAGTGTTAATAATATCGACTGCTTCTCTACCCTTCAGCCCAATTTCAGCCATTGTGCCTATGTTAGAAACAGTATAAAAAGAGAGAGATTAACAGAGAAACATTAAGAGAAAATGAGTGAAAGAGAGAGAAAGGAATAAGAGCAAAAGAGGGAATGAGAACAAGTGAGATAGATAGATTGGTAGATAAATTCAAATATCAAGAAATACATGATTGCTGACATCAATGTCTATTCTTTCTATCAGATCACGCGCAAAATTATGCTAATTTATGCAATTTGTATGTTGATCAACAAACCCCCACTTCAACGGTTTCTTTGAATTTGGTAGCACAGTTTCGTTTTACCTTAAACACATTGAAGTTCACCAAATCCGGTACCGTAATTATCACCTGTGAAGGCAATACAACTCTCGCTTATGCCACGTTTGGCAAGAAGTCTCCATTATAAATTCATCTGTTTCATTTGGTGTCTTTCAAACGTAAACTAAATTTGACCGAAATCCACCGTTTCCTTACTTGAAGTGTTAAATGACTACAGAAAACTATAGTGTTGCATTCACCTACATCAAGAACATGATAATGAATTATAGTTTCTTTTAAATTCTTCTTAATACTTGATCAACTAAGTGTAGTACAATTACTGAATTCACAGTAGATTAAACTCTGAACTCTAAATAATTTAATTTCTCCACCATACATCTCACTGTTCGTCTTCGTAGCTATCTCTCTAATTCTATATCTGAATGACAAAGACAGCTACTGTTTTTGCTGGCAATTCTTAGCGGAGAAAGCAATGGTATTTTAGCAACAGAAGTATATTTTATGTTATCTTCATTCGATCTCTAAAAATAGCCTGAAAAACAAAGCCTTATCTGATTATAATCGTACTCCTGTCATTAGTTCGGGTTAAATACGATAACCGTAAAGTGTTTCTCACTTCAAACAGCTTTCAGGAAGAAAGAGAAAACAAAGCAAATGGAAATCAACATATATGTATACATACAAGCATACACACATACACATACTCACACATAGATGTATATATATATATATATATATATATATATATATATATATATAGATATATATATATATATATGCATACATACACACACACCACACACACACACACACACACATATATATATATATATATATATATATATATATAATATATATATTATATATATATATATATATATGCATACGTACATATGTGTATATATATATATATATATATATATATGTATGGAAATAATTACACAGGAAAAGTGTATACATTGTATTATAGTTAAAGCTGATTATATTATAGCTATAGTTTTGTTTATTGTTCGTATAACATCTAAGGATTGGTGGTTCTTTATGACTTGGAAGTTTCTGCTTTTTCTTTTTTTTCTGTAATGGAAAAGTAGCTAACTTTAGCTATAATATTAAATATTTACTCTACTTAATGTACCGAGTGCACTTTACTTTGTTCGTAATGGTATTAGTAAATATAATATACTATAATATATATTATTCATACACACACACACACACAAACACACAGACACACACACACACACACGCACACACACACACGCACACATACACACACACATACACACACACACAGTTAAATAAGTCTCGGGTAAAAACTTGGTAGCATGCTATGCAAAGCTCACCCACATTTATAGGCTATCTGGTGTCATTATAAAGGGGAACTGCTCTTGTAACTGAAAATACATAAGAAATTCCGTAGTATCTGTAGAGTTTATATAAATAGATAAGTAAGAGAAAATAGATTGAACGATATTCTTTATTTAAAATCATTTCAAGTGTTTCGACTCATTTTCACACCCGTAGTACATTAATGAGAGGACAAGATTAACATGTTTTGTAATCATTATCAACCATCAAAGGTGTAAGATGCACCTCCTGAGGTATCTTACGCTTTGGATGGGTGATAGTGATTACATTATATGTTAATTTTATCGTCGCACCATTGTATTGTGTGTGTAAAAATGTGTCGAAACAACTGTAGTGATTTTAAAACAATGTTATTCAATCCATTTTCTATCTATCTATCTATCTATCTATCTATCTAGAGAGAGATAGATAGATAGATAGATAGATAGATAGATAGATAGATAGATAGATAGATAGATAGATAGATATACATATATGCATACACTACAATCCAAAAGTTGAAGTTCACCAACAAAAGTTTGTTTCAAAGTGTAATTTTTAGTTCAATGTCATCGATTTAGATACATTTCTGGTATAAAAATATGGAATAACATATTCCATAAAGTCTGGAGTTTATTCGTTATGGAATAATACTATTTATTACATATTTTATACGCAAATAATCATTTTTTGACGGGAATCCTATTTGGGAACGTCGTCAAAATCATTTTAGCGTCGAAAACATTGTAATACATTTTGATTATTTACTCTCCTTATGTGCTGTCGGTTGAAATAACATCACTTAATGTTAAATGTGTTAGTGTTTCTCTCAGGTTCAGTCATTAAAAATAAGTAAAATTAAGGAAATTCCTTAAAATAAACCTAAATATGCACAAAACCAGTAATTTATCACCTGAAAAACATTGTCACATTACGTAGTGAAGGTTATAGTTTTCGAGATGTACCCAAACAAGTTAAAGTTTCCTACACTGCCGTCCGCTCTACAATTGTAAAGTATAAGGAAACAGGAAAAAATAACGATAGAGCTAATCACCAACTGGGTCCAATGGACCCAATACTTTTCTATTAATTAGATTTTATTCAAACTACCTCTATTTCTTAGCTAATTAATAGAAAAATATTGGGTTCATTGGACCCAGTTGGTGATTAGTGACATACATTTTCTCTGGTAGACCAAGTGTTAATATATATTACGGTTCAAATTTAAATTTGCATTTATATCAATTAAGGTAGCCCCCTCACAGTCTTCAGAACGCCGCTAAAGTGATTTTCGGGATTTGTTCTGGTTCTTTACACTTTAAGTTCAAATCCCACCGAAGACAACCGTTACTTTTATCTGTCCGAGTACGGTAAAACAAAGTACAAGTCAAGCTTTAGCGAGGTGGACTTAAGGTGGCGAACTGGCAGAATCGTTAGCAGGCCGGGTACAGTGCAGAGCGGCATTTCGATTTAAGGCGGCGAGCTGGCAGAAACGTTAGCACGCCGGGCGAAATGCTTAGCGGTATTTCGTCTGCGCCGAGGTTGACTTTGCCTTTCCTCCTTTCGGGGTCGATAAATTAAGTACCAGTTACGCACTGGGGTCGATGTAATCGACTTAATACCTATGTCTGTCCTTGTTTGTCCGCTCTGTGTTTAGCCCCTTGTGGGTAATAAAGAAATAGGCATTTCGTATCGAAACTAAGACCTCTTGGCTGTGAGTGCAACACCTCTAAGCACCAAGCCACCCGTCTTCAATGCCGAGCAATCATAATACAATAAACTACCTCTTAATCCAACCTACCACTTGTTTATGCCGTTCTTTCCGATGTATAAAAGCAACTTGTCTGTTCACCAATTCATTCATAAAAACAGTTACATTAGCTGCACTTCAGTACTGACATACTCAAGGTGATTATGTAAGGTTTTATAGTAAGCAATTACTCCTCTGAGAATATGAGCAATTCTGCGCAAAACTTGTGAATGGCAGCTTCTCATTTGTTTTTCTTTAAACAAACACGTCTAAGAGGAAATGTTGCTAACTTCGCACGCACCCCTACGCTCACGCACACATAAGCAGGCACGTATATATACATATTCACATACGCGTACACATACACACACACGCACACACTCTCTTTCTCTCTGCCTCTCTCATTCACAATCTCTCTCTCTCTCTGCGTCTCTCATACACGCACTCTTTCACACACACACACACGCACGCACACCACGCTCATCACACGCATTCTCTAGGTTTCTTTCTCATATACATTTACACACAATCTCTCTCTAACAAGCATGCACACCTTTCTCTCAACACACACACACACACACACACACACACACACACACACACACAACACACACACACACACACACACAAACAAATACACACACTCATGCATACAAATACACACACACATACACACACATTCCAACTCACTAGCAGAGTCATTAAACCATTAGAAGAAATCTCTCATGTGTTCAAATTCCGCCGAGGTCAATTACTTTTTCATCCTACAAGAGTTGGTAAGTACCCATCTAGAACCGATGTCGATGTCTAGTGGTACTGTGAAAGTGCTGGACGTAATATATTGTGGAAGTTCATCTGGTTCTTGTGTTCCGAGTTCAAATCGCACCGTGGCCTTCTTCGGTGATAGATTTTGATGAGAGCAACTGTCTTTGAAAACTCATATTACTGAATGCTCGAAACGAGGAGTAGATAGACAGCCAACAACCGATGATGGGTCGTTTTTCTGATTTTACTTGTCCTGTTTTCTATTTTTCCCTCCCGTTGTTTACTTATTTAACTCGTTTTTCTATGTATTTCATGTTTACACAGTTGGTGACGTCCTGTACCCATACATACATACGTACATACACATATCCATACATACATCCATCCATACATACATATATATATATATATATGTATATATATATATTACTAGCACTATGACCCGGCGTTGCCGGGTCATAGTGCTAGTGCCTGCATATACAGCTGCGTGCGTGCGCACATACACGCGAGTACTGTCCAAATCTCCGACCAATTACATACAACTAGCTGGCATCCAATTGGCGTATCAAGTTTCGGGCATTTTGATTGCGTTTTGGATATAAAATTTACATAAAAGTCACTTCTATTGATTTTTTAATGGCTTTGCGTGGTTACTGGGGAAATGTAAAGATGTGCACGACCACTCTTGGACGGTTTTGAATGACCATAGAAAGTGCGACCTCTCTAACTGAAAAATTGTGGATTTGTATAAAGGATACACACACAGATACACTGACAGACATTTTGCCGTTTATATATATATTATTTATTATTATTATCTAATTGAACGCCACGCATCATCTATTTACGCTGAATAAACTAACAGCGCACATGACTGTGTATTCTGGATTAAAGCCTGCATATCAGCATGAATTAGACTCAATACACCGTTAAGCATAACGATATTCCTATGTACTATTGATTACGTATGCGCTTACATATGCAAACGCACTCACAGACATTTTTCATCGAGACCTATATTTACACACTGACAACTTTATACACACACATCCACACGCACACACCCACCCACGCATTCACGTACATGCAACATGCGCACACACATGTGCACACATATATACATACACATAAGGACATGTATTTTGATGACTTATGGGAAGCCATGTTTGATGATCCCAGTGATGGATTTTTGGATTATTGTCAGAAGCCAACCTTCTGCGTAAGATGGACTAATTAAATGTCACGTGACTCTCTCATTGTCAAAACTAACTACCATAGCAACGGGAAACAGAACGATCATAGAATTAACATGCTGTATGTTTTTTTTTTGTTATTGTTGCTGTTGTTATTGTTTTTAGCGTTGTTATCATTTTTATTATTAGTTGCTGTTTATATATAAAAGTAACAAGACAAACATCAATGTATGTCATTATTGGCAGAATTGTCCTGTGTTCAAATTACGCCGAGGTGGACTTTGCCTTTCATCCTTTCGGGGTCGATAAATTAAGTGTCAGTCAAGTATTGGGGTCGATGTGTCTACAAATTCCAACCCATAAAACTGGTTCGCTAGTCAGCATCATTAGACTGTGGCCGGCATAATGGAATAAGAGCTTTATTTGCATACTTAAAACGTTTCCCCGTAAAGAAATTACATATATATATATACTAGCAGTATCGCCCGGCGTTGCTCAGTTTGTAAGGGAAATAACTATAAAGCATTTTTAGAGAGTTATAGCCCAAAAATAGCAAAAAAATGGAAAAAAATGATGCTAATTTTTTTTTGAGATTTAAAAAAGGTGGAGTTGCGTCCCCTAGACAGTTTGTGGTTCCTGTTTCTGATTCTCGGCCCCATGTCGAATTTATCGATTTTTTTCAGAACTGGGGGAACTTTTCAAAATTTTCGCTGCGTTAGTTTTGAATTATGACATTGGGCTATGTGTGTGTCAAGTTTCATCAGAATCGGTTGAAAGCCGTGGTCAGGGTGAGGGTACAAGCAAACAGACACACAGAAACACGCACAGACAAACTGCCGTTTATATATATATATATATATACAATTGTTTTTTTCGTAATGAGTTAAAAAAACCCAAGGCTGTGTAGATTTTAGAACATTTATAGATAGAAGGTCTTACAGCTGTTTCCAGGATATTTATTATATCCCTTCATCGGAGAAGGTGTAGGAGAATAGTTAAGTAATAGTTAATTTAGATAAGATACAAAATAGAGAGTGAGGTGGAGGAAAGAAAATAGTTGGAAGATGTTTAGGGATATTGTATGTATAGATCCATTTTTTAGGCAGAATGGTATACATATAAGATTCCAATACCTTATGAGTAAAATCCAATAGTATTTAAAATTGGTCATTCCAAGTATAGAGTTTATACACAGTGTTATTGAATCAAGGGTTATATATATATATATATCAAGTGGAGATATATCTATTATAACTGCAGTGATTAATCAAATAAGAAATACCGACCACATAAACCGATTATGAACAGGATAATTAATGTATTTATCTGTCAGACAAATTACGTATTTATCTATTACACAGGAATAAACTGCTAATGACAAATAAATTAGAAACAGAAGTATTTGGCTACCTCTGAACAGTGAGGAAGATATTAATCACCTCCTGATTAACTATTCAAAAATTGTCTGGAGAGTATTATGTACTAAATGATTTCTTTGTAGGAACCAAAGAAAAATGCAGTGCTTTGTTATTATTTAAAAAAAACCCTTCCTGTAGCTGAGTTCGAATCTGAAATAAAACTTTATTATCTTACCCTCATTGGATTACTATTTTTTAAATTTTTATGTTGGCCTCGATCAAAGTAACCAGTGACCAAGAGCTTATTTTTGGATAAGTTCATGATTCTATGTGTCTCATCCATTTTGTTAAGGGACTAGAGTATGGTTCAGAGGAAATTAGGCTACTATTTCTGACATATCGAACCACTATACAATTCTTTCTTTCTTTCTTTCTTTCTTTCTTTCTTTCTTTCTTTCTTTCTTTCTTTCCTTCTTTCTTTCTAATTTTGGTACTAGGCCAGCAACTTTAGAGGAAGGAGCAAGACGAATGCATGGATTCCAGAACTTGACAGGCATTTTATTTTATAGACACCAAAACGTTAAGAGGCAAAGTCAGGCTCGGCAATCTTTGGACTCAGAACATAAAGCCAAAAGAAGTGCTACCAACAATTTTGTTGTAACACAATATTAATTGATAAATCTGTAGCTATGTTGTGTAGTACATTATAGTAATGGAACTGCAGCAGCAGTTTTAGTATTAGTATTAGTAGTAGTTGCAGCAGCAGCAAACAGAATCCGAAAGATCATATATAATGATTTCTTTGCAAGTGAGATACGGTTTTAAACTCCGATTTCAATTCCCAACCAGAGTGCCATTTTCTTCATGTACGTCATCAACAACAGCACGAACGCTCCGTTATCCAAATTTCATAACCTACACCGAACCAATTACATTTAATTACCTCAT
>NC_043012.1:11836746-11874246 GCF_006345805.1 Octopus sinensis
GTTTTCTTGTTTGGATTAACTTTATATATATATACGTCTTTGTTTTTATGTTTTCGTCTCTCATTGTGTTTAAAATTTTTTGTTTTGATGTCCTGTACCCATATATGCATGTATATATACATATATATGTAGGAATGCACATATATTTATGTATATATGCACATATTTATATATTATTTATATTATTACATGATCGAACGCCACGCATCCTTTACCAAGTCAGTTTTCTCTTTTATATATATATATATATATATATATACTGTATTTTATAAAGACTCGCGCTCTTATAATTACCGTTGTAGTTGTGAAGTTTAAAGAATTGTCGTCTGTCTTTACAACCGCCGTTGTTTCGGAACGGTCACTAGACATCGTTAATGTAATCATTGCGAACAGTTTGCCTTCTTCTTTAAGCATCTGTCAAGTATCAAGTAATTTGTTTTGACTGGTTCGCGTTTATTTATTTGCCGCTATTAGAAGGAAAATATAAAACACGACTCTTGTGTTTTTGTGTCTAATTTTCTGTGCGAGTGTGAGTATGCATGTGTGTGCGTGTTTGTTAGCACGTGTAAATGTGTGTTTGTGAGCACGTTTATGAACACGCATTCACGTGTGCATCGGTGTATGTATATGAATGTGTGTATATGTGTGTGTGTGGGGAGTTGTTGAATCGATTGAAGACTGTTAAATTAATAGCTGGCAGATGACAGATCGAAGAATGGCTCTCGTTCATTGATTTGTGAGTTTACAGGAAGTTCACTTGATGGGAGAATAGTAACAATAATACCAGTACTCTCTGTCATAATCGTAGGCATGTTATTATTATTATTATTATTATCATTATTATTATTATTATTATTATTATTATTATTATTATTATTATTATTATTATTATTATTATTATTATTATTATTATTATTATTATCTAAGGCAGCGAGCTGGTAGGAACGTCGGAAGAAATTCTTGTAGTATTTCTTCCGGCTCTGCACATTTTGAGTTCAAATTCTGCCCACGTGCACTTTGCCTTTCACCCGTTCAGGTTATATTAAATAAATACCAGTTGATTACATTGACCACTAGGGTCAATTTAATCGACTATCCCCGGCTCCCAAAATATCAGGCCTTGTGCGTATAGCAGAAAATATATTTTTTATTTATCGTTAGCACGCCGGGCTTAATGCTAAGCAGTATTTCATTCATCTTTACGTTCTGATTTCAAATTCCACCGAGATCGCCTTTGCCTTTGATATTTTCGTGGTCGAAAAAATAAGTACCAACAAAGACCTTCAACAGTAGTAGCCCTAATGCGTTGTGAGTGATTTGGTAAAAAGAAACTGCGGGAAGTGCCAACGTATATACATACAAACATATATATATATATATATATATATATATATATATATATATATATATATATATATATGTAATTATTTGGACTCTGGGTACATGTTTAGCATGTCGATTAAAGCACATTCATCGTTTGCGCTATCTCATATTATCCACACTTACGATATAATTTTAATTGGATCTACACCAGGAAATCCGCAGTATTTGTTGAGTTTGTCTTCTCTTTCCATCATCCATTATATATATGTGCGTGTGTATGTGCATGTGTGTGTGTGTGTGCGTGTGTGTTGTGAGTGTGTGTGTGTATCTTTGTGTGTGTTTGCTCCCGTTTGACATCTGGTATTGTCTTGCGTCTCCGTAACTTAGCGACTTGGCAAAAGAGGAGGATGCTGAGAGGTGTCTCCCTCTGTCGGACGCCAGGTCTTGTCCAGGTTAATGTTGATAATGCTTGAGTCACAAAACAATTAAGAAATATAAATATATAGAGGGCTTCGATCAGTTCCTCGGATACGCGGACAGTCAACAGACTAAATGGTCTCCAACAAAATGAGACAACCATATAGAAGTCTATAAATATTCGCTGAAATACTCCTATGAAGTGAGGAGTTTTGCATGGATCAGATTAGCATATGAAATGCTTAGCGAACTCAGAAGCCAAGCTCCTTGGTTTGCCTGAATATACTGAAATCTATGTATTCTCTATTCAGCATTTCACTAATGAGGTTTACTTGCATAAATACATGTAGTGTGGCTTGGACACAAAATCAATCGCTAAACGACCTCAGGTAACAGATTTATAAGTGATAAATGCTATTGATGGTACTGGGTTTCCGACACGTTCGCTCTTGCGCTCTTTGTCGATCACTACGATGTGTACGCATTATTCCGTCGGTTTCAATCGGAGGCAGTATGGCAGTGTTGTTACGACAAGGCCTCAATACCAAAGCAAAGACGGTTTTCTTGAATCCCTGGTGGTAAGTTGGTTGTCCTGGAAAGGAACAAGGTTGAAATCACAAGAAATCACTGCCACACGAACTGAGTCCCTCATGTACTTTAGGCAATAATTAAATTAGATCGACAGACATATCCTTTGCTGCATTGTATAACACATATAGTTCGTCTCTGTCACTTCTTTTCTATAACACAACTCCTCTACAAACTCTATTTCAGGTTTCCGTTTCATTAAGAGAATGAGAGACTCATTAACTAGGACTTCAGTCTCGGGAGTATCCTGACACTAAATAAACGACCAAGTCACTCGTCAAGTATATAATATTACCACCGTTTTCAGCAGTGAATCACTTAGACTTAAGTTGGCTTTGGCGTTGTGAATATATAATCATTTCTATTTAGGCGACGAACTGGCAAAATCGTTGACATACCGGGCATAAAATGCTTAGCGGCATTTTTTCCGTCGGCGATGTCGACTTTGCCTTTCATCCTTCAGGGGTCAATAAAATAAGTGCCAGTTGGACATTAGGGTCAATGTTTATCGATTTATCCCCTACCCTGAAATGTGTTGGCCTTGTGCCAAAATTTGAAACTAATAATCATTTCTATTTCTTTTCTCCTCTCTTCTTGCTCCTCTGATTCTCTGCCTTCTCTCCTGTCTCTATCCTTCATCTCTTTATCTTCCTTACTATCCACTCCTCTGTATCTCATCCATTAATTATAATAAATACAAATAAAATACTTAAATCAGGCAGGATGCCAATCAGGCTTGGATTTTGTTTTTGATCTTGTTTTGTTTTTATTTTTAGCTTTTCCCCCCTTTTCATGACGCTAATGGTACGGTACGCCATTATCATCATTTTATGGACGCATATCTGAGCAAGAAGCTTTTCAATCATGACCTGCAGCATTGCTTGCAAAGTTATTTTAATCTTCAACAATATTCATTATTTCCAAACTCTTCAGCTTAAAATAACAATGAAGCCAGCTAACTAACAGACCATTATTTTGTTTCATTAACGCAAGAAATTAAAAATAAGATCTCATTAAAATATATTTTACAATCTCGAGGTTCGTGTTATGACATACATTGTTTTCCTTCATTTTTATGGATGGTGAAAATGAATTGATTCAAATTGTTTACGATTTAAAAACATGAAAACTTCCAAAAACATGAAAAGAATTTTTTAATGTTTTCTTGTTAATCAAAATACTCTATCTTTAAATTTTAATTTCGTAATAAATTTATGTAGTTCTTTTTGGGGAGGTGGCACTGGATCTCGAAGCAAATAAAGCCATGAATAACAGCTGTGTAAAAATTGGGTTGAAAAACCTTTGAATAAAATAAGCCGAAGGGTTCTTGTAGGACCAGAACCCAGATTTACTGGGCGCATGTCAAGAACTCGACTGTTGGTCCGATGAAACCTTCGAAAACTTCTCTCCATTTTAGAAAATTTATTCTTACCAGCGAGAACTGTATGTTTTTGATGCTATAAGTATTCAAGAGAACAAGCTTCAAGAGAACATAAAATAATTCAGTGGAATCTCGAAGCAAATAATGCTATAAACAATAGCAGGTAAATTTTCGTTTAAAATTTACTTTGGATATTCCAAAAAACTTGATGTACGATAAATTCAATAAACAGTTGAAGAAAATGCTCTGCAATTTTTCCTTTCGTCTGTTTTCGTTCTGATTGTGAATCTTGCCATGGTCAAATTTAGCTTTCATACATCCGGGGTTGATAATGTAAACATCATTCTGAGACTGGTCGATCTTCATTGACTACAAATATCACCGCCAAAAAACAAATATGGATGACCTGTGCTCCTGTTTAAAGTGAATATAATGAATAATAGAAATCAATATTTAATACCACACCGGACAAAATGTTTTGTGGCTTGCGTCGATTTGTTCGACCAAAAAGAAATCCACATTAAGGCGGTGCTCTAGCATAACCATAGTCAAACGTCTCAAACAACTTAACGGTATATATACTCTTTTACTCTTTTACTTGTTTCAGTCATTTGACTGCGGTCATGCTGGAGCACAGCCTTTAGTCGAGCAAATCGACCCCAGGACATATTCTTTGTAAGCCTAGTACTTATTCTATTGATCTCTTTTACCGAACCGCTGTGTTACGGGGATGTAAACACACCAGCATCGGTTGTCAAGCGATGTTGAGGGGACAAACACAGACACACAAACATACAAACATGCATATATATGCATATATACAACGGGCTTCTTTCAGTTTCCGTCTACCAAAGCCACTCACAAGGCTTTGGTTGGCCCCAGAAGACACTTGCCCAAGGTGCCACGCAGTGCGAATGAACCCGGAACCATGTGGTTGATAAGCAAGCTACTTACCACACAGCCACTCCTGCGCCTTTTTTCTTTTTTTTTTCTATGGAAATACATTTTGTATTCCTTTATTGCTTCACTGACGATGATAGAAATATACATGAATATGATTGTATGCATGTAAACGTGTATATGTATTTGCATATATTTGGGTATGTGCATGGGTGTTGTGTCACTGTATGCGTGTGTTTATATGACAGAGGAAAAGAGAGAGAGTGTGTGTAGGTTTCTATAAACTAAGTATTTTGTACACGGGCAAAATAAAATAGGCGAAACATCACTAAGTTACCTGATGTCAAATGTAACTGATGATTCTCGTTAGCAGACGTCACGTGTCTGTTTTTATAACCATTCAAGATGAATCAACCAGCAATATATCGTTGTTTATGATGACAGGTTGGATCCTATTAGCAGAAAATGGAAGAATTTCCAGCGTTAATGGCGGGTTTGTTCATAATTTTGATTCATTTTCGTCGCTCTCGCTGTCTTAATGAACTTCGTATGTATGTATGTATGTATGTATGTATGTATGTATGTATGTATGTATGTATGTATGTATGTATGTATATGTATGTATGTATGCATGTCTGTCTGTCTGTATGTATGTATGTATGTATGTATGTATGTATGTATGCATGTATGTAAGTATGGATGGATGGGTGGATGGATGGATGACTGTATTGTAAGTGTGCAGACGTATTATATCATGTGCGTATAACTAGATATACAACTGCTATTGTTGAGCTTAGAATTTCACGTAGATTATCATAATCCTTCCTGCTAGCTAGTCTGTCTGTCTGTCTGTTTATCTACCTGCATATCTATCTATCTATCTATCTATCTATCTATCTAGCTAGCTAGATAGATAGATAGACAGATATGCAGGTAGATAGACAGACAGACAGAAAGACAGACAGATAGATTGATAGATATAAATGTATACTTTATACTATATATTTATGCTTGGAGTGTGTGGTGTAGACAAACGTACACACACACGCACACACATATAGGATGAACTCTCCCATAGGTTCGGACGTATAAGGATCCGGCAACCCGCATTTTCTTTGTCAGTTATAAAACTCATGTCGAATGTGACATTTGAGTACCGCAAATAAATTGCAAAGAAGCCAGCTGGTGTTGCGAGTACGAGAATTACCGGTCAGTACCGGCGGTATATTTGTAACCGCTTTTCTCTTTTGCCTTATACCCCTAAAACACATTCTTCATCCTAAAAATACGTACTACATCCACGAAAGGGTAATATATATCCTCCCAAAAGGATTATAGTTGCAGATTATGTTGATGATTTAGTCCTTCTTTCTGATCTAATAAGCCAAGCAGAAAACCTATTCCATAGTGTTGAACACTTCTCCAATATCCTTGGGTCCGCCAAAGCCTTGTCAGTGGCTTTGGTAGATGGAAACTGAAGGCCGTTGTAGATAAATGTGTGTGCGTTATTGGTCTTCATTTCAACTCGGTCAAAACAGAATACTTAAGCTTAAATCAAAATAGATCAGTCAAAACCGTTTCTGGCACATCTCTCAACTGTGCGGTAGAATATACTTTTCTTATTTCTTTATTGCCCACAAGGGGCTAAACATAGAAAGGACAAACAAGAACAGAGAAGGAGAATAAGTGCGTAACTGGTACTTAATTTATCGACCCCGAAAAGATGAAAGGCAAAGTCGACCTCGGCGGAATTTGAACTTAGAACGTAACACCGCTGAGTATTTCGCCTGTCGTGCTAACTTTTCTGCCAGCAAAATCTCTAGTTGCGGAAGCGATACAAACATCTGCATTGGTAAGTCCCGGAGTGCCATCGACAAGTTACCTCTACTGTGAAAATCTAGACTTCTAGACAACACGAATAGGAGCCTCTTACATGCAACTGTTGCCTCTATTGCTGCTCAGCGTGGATATATATATTATATATATATATATATATATATATATATATATATATATGTGTGTGTGTGTGTGTATGTGTGTATGTGTGTATGTGTGTGTATGTGTGTGTAGATGGATGGATGAATGAATGGATTGGTGGATCGATTGATCGACATATGAAATAGTAATAAAGTTAATCAGAAGAAATTACTCATATAGAGATTGCTTACAAACTACATGGTTCTGGGTTCAGTCCCACTGCCTGGCACCTTGGACAAGTTGTCTTCTACTATAGCCTCTGGCCAACCAAAGCCTTGTGAGTGGTTTTGGTAGACGGAAACTGAAAGAAGCCTGTCGTATATATGTATATATATATGTATGTGTGTGTATATGTTTGTGTGTCCGTGCTTGTCCCCCCCCCAACATCGCTTGACAACCGATGCTGGTGTGTTTACATCCTCGTAACTTAGCGATACGGGAAAAGAGCTCGATAGAATAAGTACAAGGCTTACAAAGAATAAGTCCTGGTGTCGATTTGCTCGACTAAAGGCGATGCTCCAGCATGGCCACAGTCAAATGACTGAAACATGTAAAAGAGTAAAATCTATAAATTGACCAGAGAACAGAAATGAAAGAACACAAAGTAAAACAGTAGAATATTACATTTATTACGTTTTCCTATAATTTCAGATCGTTTGTGCGTTTTAACGAAAAATATTTAAATGTGAAGATTCTATTTTATTTTACGTTATTTTATTTTATTGTATTTCATTTCATCTCCTTAGAAAATTTAAAGACTCTCTTCACCTCTGTATAAACACACTAAGGAACAATTTCGTCTGATTAACTTTATGAGTGTGACCAATATACTTCTATCGACACTAAAAAACGTTCTATTCCTATAAATGTGTGAAAATATGTGTGAGTGAGCAAGCGTGCGCGCGTGCGAGCCGGTGTATATGTGTGTGTATGTATGCATAGATGGATGGAGGGAGGGAGGGAGGGATGAATAAATGGATGGATATGCATAAATGTATAAATATTTATTGAAAGAAAAAGGTTTTTGTAGGGTGTGTATGTGTGTGTGTACGTATATGTGACAAGAGAAATGATTCTTATATGGTTCTCGGTTCAGTCCCACTGTGTGGCACCTATAGTCTCGGGCCGACCAAAGCCTTGTCAGTGGATTTGGTAGATGGAAACTGAAAGAAGGCCATTGTAGATAAATGTGTGCGCGCATGTTTTTGTGCTTGTGTTCATCGTCTGCTGGTTTGTTTACGTCCCCGTTCTCTAGCAGTTTGGCAAAAGAGAACCGATAGAATAAGTACTAGACTTCAAAATAATAACTGAAGTCATTTTTTTCTACTAAAATCCCTCAAGATGGTGCCTCCGCAAAGCCGCAGTTCTATGGCGAGCTGGCAGAAATGTTAGCACGCCGGGCGAAATGCTTCGTAGTATTTCGTCTGCCGTTACGTTCTGAGTTCAAATTCCACCGAGGTCGACTTTACTTTTCATCCTTTCGGAGTCGATTAATTAAGTACCAGTTACGCACTGAGATCAATGTAATCAACTTAAGCCCTTTGTCTGTCCTTGTTTGTCCCCTCTATGTTTAGCTCCTTGTGGGCAATAAAGAAATAACAATGTTTGCGTTTGTGTGTGTTTCTTTGTGTGTGTACGTGCGCGTGTGTATAATGTATGTATGTATAAACATGTATATATATATACATGTGTATAATGTATGTATGTATAAACATGTATATATATATATATATATATATACATATATGTGTGTGTGTGTGTGTGTATGTATGTACGTATGTATATACATGTATTTATGTGTGTTTGTATACACTCACTGTTCTTATACACCATTTTTGACTTGATTCCTTAGAAATCTTTATTTATGCACAAGAAAAAGCAGTTTTAATAGAGAAAGATAATCAAAAATATCACTGAAGGAAAAAAAGGCATCACAAAACATTTCAGATCATTTAAATTATAATAATAATTGCCTGGAAGCTATATAACGATCGCCTGATAACTTTGATAATAAACAGTTTATTTCTGGCTAAACCTCGCCTTTATCCTTGTTCTTAGTCCCAACATCACCCATAAGGAAAATCAGTAGAACTGAATAATGAAGCAAATATGAATTGGACAACTTCTGAAGGAAACTTGGCTGAAATGACTTGAAGCATCTGTCAGCTGATTGCTTAAACTTTTGGTGACATTTGATAAATGCCTCTATATCGTGTCATATTTTGAATTGCTTCTGTAGTAAGACTTACATATTAAAATGATGGCTCCTAGCTGGATGTGTGCCCATTGCATAAATACATACCTTATATGTGTGATATCGTATTCATCACACACCGTCCATCGTATATGCAATTTCTGACATCCGAGAACATTATGCTGTTATAGCAGAATAAGAATAAGAAAGACTTGGTTTTCGATTTTCTTTCGTTTGTTTTGATATATTTTGCTTAATTTTATTTATTCCGTGTCATTTATTATCGAGAATCCGCTGACACGTTTTTATAATTTCGCACCAATGACTCACAGTGAATAAAATTTAATACCAAATTCTAATAGGATGTAAAATTCGGTCAAAAGCAAAGCGAACAGTTCAACACCACTTTGTCGTTTTTCACAGGCTTCAAGCCATTGGTCGCTCAAATATTTGACGTGATGGGACCGCAATGTATGTGTGTGGACGTGCGCGCGCGAATGAGTAAGTGTGTAATATACAACACACATATATACATACATACCATATATGTGTGTATGAGTGTGTGTAAAATACAGCAGGCCCACACACATATTATACATTATAGACATACATAAACAGGGTGTTCGAGGTAAATTTGACAGTTTGCATAAAAGGAAAAGAAAACTCAATGCCCCATCCAAAATTAAGAATATTTTAAACAAGATTGTGGCTGGGAGATAAAAGTTTATTCAGAGAAGAAGCACTCAGGCAGAGGGCCTGAAATTTAGGGGAAGAGGGCAAGTCGATTGCATCAACCTCTATACTTCACCAGTACTATATTTTATGTATAGGGAAGAGTTACAGGTAACGTGATGATTTGCGCCGGGTATCAAAACGACGATATCATGACTGCTGTTCAACTCCCTTTGGAGCCCGTCGTATTTATGTATATATATATATAATGTGTGTGTGTGCGTGTGTGTGTGTGTGCATG
The DNA here is from genome assembly GCF_006345805.1 of Octopus sinensis. NCBI lineage: Eukaryota > Metazoa > Mollusca > Cephalopoda > Octopoda > Octopodidae > Octopus > Octopus sinensis. The sequence continues at coordinate 11,846,500 of NC_043012.1, forward strand.
TGAGTGTGTGTGTGCCTTTGTGTCTGTGTGCGTGTCCATTTCCCTACCGCTTGACAACCGGTGTTGGTCTGATTACCGTTTCGTAACTTTGCTGTTCAGCCAAGCTAAAGGGGCCGATGGAATAAGTATCAGGTTTTAAAAAGAAAAAAAAACAAGTTTTTTCGACTTGAAATTCTTCAAGGCGGTGCCCAAGCATGGCCTTAGTAGAATGACTGAAGCAAGTAAAGGTTTTATATATATACATACATACATACATACATACATATATATATATATATATATATATATATTATATATATATATATATATATATATATATATATATATATATATATATATACATATATATATATATAGGGAGAATTCACAAAAAAACAACAAAAGACGAAGACAGGTGGTGTAGACAACAAACAGATGTATTAGTATAACGCTCGGGAAGTGAAAAAGTCTTTAACGTTTCGAGCCTAGGCTCTTCCACAGAAAGGAACACAGAATGAAACAAGGAAAGAAAATAAAGAATGTGTAGTGGCTAGCGATCTATATATATATACACATACATATATATATATATACATATATATATACGTGTGTGCGTGCGTGTGTGTGTGGTGTGCATGTGAGTGTGCGTGTGCCTTTGTGTCTGTGTGCGTGTCCATTTCCCTACCGCTTGACAACCGGTGTTGGTCTGATTACCGTTTCGTAACTTTGCTGTTCAGCCAGCTAAAGGGGCCGATGGAATAAGTATCAGGTTTTAAAAAGAAAAAAAAACAAGTTTTTTCGACTTGAAATTCTTCAAGGCGGTGCCCAAGCATGGCCTTAGTAGAATGACTGAAGCAAGTAAAGGTTTTATATATACTACATACATACATACATACATACATATATATATATATATATATATATCTATATATATATATATTATATATATATATATATATATATTATATATATATATACATATATATATATATAGGGAGAATTCACAAAAAAACAACAAAAGACGAAGACAGGTGGTGTAGACAACAAACAGATGTATTAGTATAACGCTCGGGAAGTGAAAAAGTCTTTAACGTTTCGAGCCTAGGCTCTTCCACAGAAAGGAACACAGAATGAAACAAGGAAAGAAAATAAAGAATGTGTAGTGGCTAGCGATCTATATATATATACACATACATATATATATATATACATATATATATACGTGTGTGCGTGCGTGTGTGTGTGTGTGCGCGCGCAGGCGTTAAGGTTTGCGTAAATAAAAAGCACTCATTATTTTTGATCGAAGTGTAGGAACATGATTCTAGCAGCATTTTCCTTGTTCAACATCACGTTTTCTCCGGTTTTGAGATCGTGATTACTATTTTGCTGACGAAAGTTCAGAAAAAGAGGCAAATATTTAAGTCTACGCAAACAATTATACTTCAGATATATTCACGACTGAAGACTTGTTTTTAACATCGCATTTCTATCAAATACATTATATACTGTCTGTATTAATGTTTCGTGTTTAAAATGTATACGAATCTTTGATCATGCAAATCCTTGACTGTTGCATGACATCGCTCTTGTATTGATACAGATGTCACAGGTTTTTTGTGTGTGTTTGGAATATCTTGAGGTTGTATGCAAATATTTTTTAAAGGAAATCAATTAAACATTAGGTTAATATAGAGAGAACGAATATAATTTAGACAAAATTTTCTAGCTTTCTTTTTTTTTTACTTGTTTCAGTCATCGGACTGCGGCCGTGCTGGGGCACCGTCTTGAAGGGTTTTAAGTCAAACGAATCAACCCCAGTACTTTTTTTCTGAGGTTAAGTATTTATACTTATTCGATCGGTAATTTTTTCGAAACGCCAAGTTACGGGAATGTGAACAAACCCACACCTCATCTTGAGCGGTAGTGGGCGACAAACACAAAGGCGTACACACACACACACACACACACACACTTACATATAGTGAAAAATGTACCCTCTTCACCGCAAGTATGATAAATAGGAATAAATAAGAATGAAACAACGAAATTTTAGATGAAATAGCAAGAAAAAAAATCAAATTAATTATATTCGAAGATAAGTCGCTTGGATATTACAGTCACGTATCCTAGGATTCATAAGAACGGTTTTCGAGCTTTAGCGTATAAGTAACCGGGATCAGAAGCCCCAGGCCTGAACGGGACACCAGTCCAGCTCAAGTATACACATTCACAACTGAGTTGACTGGAGCAACATGAGGCTAAGTGTTTTGCTTGCAGAACACGACGCACCGCTCGGTCTGGGAATCGTAACCACCGATTTAGCGATCGCGTGTGCAACATCATGACCGCTCGGTGAGCAACACGAATTCCAGCTCATAAGTAGGAAATGGGAGAGAGAGCAGTCGATTATATTGGATACAATGCTTGATTGAACTTTTATTTTATCGACCCCGGCACCACTTCCATTAAATGATTTTTCATAAATAATGCAATAATTAAAACTAAAAATAAACATCCTTTCAATCCACTTTGCCTCTCTCTCTGTCTGACTGTCTGTCAGTCTGTCTGTCTCTATCTGCCTCTCTCTCTCAAACAAAAAACATGCATGTGTTGTGTGTTTGTGTATGTGTGGTTGTGTATGTGTGTTTGTGTACGTGTGTGTGTCGTGTTGAGTTTGTCCACGAGTTGATGCATTTAATCCCCAGAGTGCGCTGTCAGTGATGTGTTGTCAGCGAACAACATTTCTCTGATGAGTATCTGGCGTACCATGGAATCTACAGGCTAAACAGTTTACTGTCTGATCTGGTGTGGAGGTAAACACTATTAGTTGATGTCCCAAGTGCGTGTTTCAGCATGATTGCGAAGATGTGAAACAGGGTGGTGGAAGGCACATAGTCCGGCTTCACGTTGCTACATATATTGAGTGCCTTCGAAGAAGAACCATCAAATTGAACGACGTCTATCATATCCGCGTGAAACAACTAGACAATCCTGAGGAGTCTTGAAGGACAGCCAGTCTTGGCAAGGATTTTGAACAGATCGTCTCTACTGACGAGGTCGAAAGCCTTTGTGAGGTCGATGAAGGTGAAGAAGTATGGTTGCCTTTCCTCTCGCCACTTGAGCAGTAACTGTCGAGGCAAGAAAATTATGTCGATGTGGGGTACGTACTGATCTGAAACCCCACCGAGATTAAGGGCATACCGTTTCAGGGATTTCCTGTAGTCTGTTTAGGACAACGCACACAAAGAAATTCGCAACGATGCTCAACAGCGAGATACTTCGGTAATTCTTGTAGTCGTTTCTGTCTCTTTTGTTCTTCTATAGAGAGACAATATATATATATATATATATATATATATATATATATTATATATATATATATGAACATAATATACGTACATATATATATATATGTGTGTAAATATATATATATACATATATACTTTGATAGGTTTCGGCCATTATTGGCCCAGGCCATGTCTAACTTAGTATTATATATATATATATATGTACGTATATTATGTTTATATATATATATATATATATATATATATATATTATATATATATATATATATATATTACTCTATGCTCTTTTACTCTTTTACTTGTTTCGGTCATTTGACTTTGGCCATGCTGGAGCAAATCGACCCCAGGATTTATTCTTTGTAAGCCTAGTATTTATCATATCGGTCTCTTTACCGAACCGCTAAGTTACGGGGACGTAAACACACACCAGCATCGGTTGTCAAGCGATGTTGGGGGGGGGGACAAACACAGGCACACAAACATATACACACACACATACATATATATACATATATATATACGACGGGCTTCTTTCAGTTTCCGTCTACCAAATCCACTCACAAGGCTTTGGTCGGCCCGAGGCTATAGTAGAAGACACTTGCCCAATGTAACACGCAGTAGGACTGAACCCGGAACCAGGTGGCTGGTAAGCAAGCTACTTACCACACAGCCACTCCTACGCCTATATATATATATATGTTTAAATGCATACATACATATATATGTATGTGTGTGTGTGTAAACAGTTTCTGAATAGAAAATAGAGGGTGGTTATTGTTGGTAAGTTCTTAATCATTGACTAACGAGTTCATGTTAGGTTCATTTGAGCATGTAGTTTAATTTTTGTTAGCCGTCTTTCAATGCTCAAGCTACAGACACAACTGAAGATCAGTTTTCCTTTTTCTCTCACTCGAAAGCGTTGCTCGGCAGTTTCTGTCATTTCTAACTTATTATTCTTTACACGTTATATGACGAAGCCTCTGCCATGTTTTCTCTCTTTTACTGTTTTCTTAGTTGCTATATAACGAAGCCAGCAAAAGGAGAAAAAAAAAGGGTTAAATGAATGTTTGAAATAATAAATATCTATTTTAATGTTTTTTTTCTTTCTAGCAGCAGTTGATATTGTCAATGCTACTATCATATTTGCTATCACTACTACTTGAAAAACCTCTCGTTCTTGTAAGGAATACAGACCTCGAAGATGACACTTATTTATCTCTAGCCAATGAGATTCAGTGAAGGAACGCAAAAATAGCATTTGTGAGATGTCACTGAACATAGATTGGAATGAAGAAAGATATTTTTATTTATAAAATATTACTGGAAGAAAATCTTAAACGAAAGATTTGAAGAGAAATGTTAAAATCATTTCAGAACAATCTAACACTTTCTTTTTGGCTCCCGAAACAAAGCTTCGCTCAACGGTTAAGTTAAGACATGACTCAGATGGTTTCAAATTTTGGTACAAGGTCATTTAGTCTGGATGAGGAAGTAAGTCGATTACAGGAGTCAACTGGTACTTATTTTATCGCCCCGAAAGGGATGAAAGGCAAAGTTGATCTCAACGGAACTTGAACTCAGAACGTACAGACGAGAGAAATGACGCTAAGCATTTTACGCGGCAGTGAGTTGACAGAATCGTTATCCAACTCGCTGCTTTATATAGATGGATAATAAAGAAGAGGCAGAGGTAATAAACGCATTAGAGCTAACAGTGAACGCTGAATCTTCTTTCATTAAATATAGCGAAGGGAATATACATGTACGTATGCATGCGTACACATACACACAGACACACACACAGACACACACACACACACAGACACACAGACACACACACACACACTCACACACACACACAAACGGCCTATCCTGTCAGTTGTGTTTACATTGGTTTGCCATTTGTTTTAGAATGATCCACGAGTATTATTTATTTTTAAAAGTGCAGATAATTTCTGAATTTAGATATTGCAGATTTTTACTTTACTCGCCATCCACTAAGGCAGATAAAATAAAGTACCAGTCATGAACTGAAGTCATATTAATCAACTAATGCCCCGTTCTGAGTTCAAATTCAGCGGAGGTCAGTTTTACCTTTTGTTCTTTTGGGGTCGATTAAATAAGTACTAGTTGAGCACTGGGGTACATGTAATCGTTTAACCGCCTCCCTTAAAATTTCAGGCCCTGTGCCCATAAGAGAAAGGGTTAATTATGCAAACATTAAGACGGCGTGCTGGCAGAGTTGTTAGCATTTTGGACCAAATGCTTCACGGCATTTCGTCCCGAGTTCAAATTTCGCCATGGTCGGCTTTGCCTTTTATCCTTTTGTGGTCGATAAAGTAAGTATCTGTTTCTTTATTACCCACAAGGGGCTAAACACAGAGGGGACAAACAAGGACAGGCAAACGGATTAAGCCGATTACATCGACCCCAGTGCGTAACTGGTACTTATTTAATCGACCCCGAAAGGATGAAAGGCAAAGTCGACCTCGGCGGAATTTGAACTCAGAAAGTAACGGCAGACGAAATACGGCCACGCATTTCGCCCGGTGTGCCAACGTTTCTGCCAGCTCGCCACCTTTAGTAAGTATCAATTAATCACTGGGATTCGATGTAATCGATTTACCCTACCCCATCCCCACCCCAAAATTGCTGACCTCGTACCAAACTTTGAAATCCTTATTTACGCAAATATATATTTGTCTATGCTTCATCCAATGCAAACATTACTCACAGCAGATAAATCCTTTGTAGTGCACCACCAACGATTCAAATATTTAACCAAATACTTCATTTCTACTCGAACGAGGAATGCTGCCAAGAAATACTTCCTGTTCTATTTTCTTCTACCTTTCATTCTTTCGTTCTTTCTTTTCTTCTAGCTGTTTCCCGGTTTCCTTTCTTCCGTTTTTTTTCTTTCTTTCTGAATTACATTTCTTTTTTATATTTCGATGTTTTTCCTCTGTTTACTTGTGTTTTTGTTGCCTTTTCTCCCTTTCATTTTCCTTACTTTTCTTCAATTTTCCTGTTATTTTTTCCTTTCTTCCAATTTGGAATTTTTCTTTTTCTTTGCCTCTTTATTAATTTCTTTCATTTCATAGCACCCTCTCTCTCTCTCTCTCCCTCTCCCTCTCTCCCTCTCTCCCTGTCTCTCTCTCGCTCTCTAAATCCAAATATTATTGATTGATTTTCGTTTGTTGCTACTGTTGTTTGTTGTGGAATTATATTAAGTATCAGTTTGCATAAGACATATTTTCGTTGCACTCGAATGGTAATCTATCGATTTCCAATTTTCCCGATCGTTATTAATTATCACATTAGACTATAAAGCATTTCGCATAAATCTGTTCAAAGTCGTGATCTGTATGCTGTGAAGAATTAAACACAGGTCAAAGTTCACGCGTGAATCAGTTCAAACATCTTTAATTTTCTTAATTCTGACCCGGCTCTCGTTTCTGAATATTAAATATTGTTCCAGTCACGATTGACTGCAAATCCTCGCAGTCACAACAATGCTTTCGCCATATTCTGACTGAAAGGCACAAATTCATACAAACATACGACGGACTGTTATCACTGTATTATCACTGTAGTACAATTCTTTAGTGAGCATATCAATGCTTGCGCACGTAAATTTTAACGCGTGTTATATTAACATAGACATATACGTACACACATACACAAACACAAATATATTTCTAAATTCTGAACAGCTTTTCATGCACATGTCTAATAAATCTACATTTTGTCACGCTGTGTAAATCAGTTGTGGTTAAACAATATCACGCAGCACAATAGGGTGAACTAGTCAAATTTCCTCCGGTTCCTTCTGCAGGGAAAACTCTGCGTTTTGATTCTAAGGTCAACATTCACAACACACATATGTAAATTTATTTATAATTTAACCATGCACAGTACTTTAGCTTATATCTATCTATCTATCTATCTATCTATCTATCTATCTATCTATCTATCTATCTATCTATCTATCTATCTATCTATCTATCTATCTATCTATCTATCTATCTATTTATCTGTGTGTATATATATATATGTGTATATGTATATATTATATGCATATATATATATTACATATATACATATAATATATATATGCATATATATATTATATATATATATGTATGTATATATATATATGTATATATATGTATATATATATATATATATACACATAGCATATATATATATATATTTATATATATATGCATATTTATATATGCATAATATATATATATATTATAATATATATGCATATATATATGCATAATATATAATCTATATATATATATATATCTATATATATATATATATATACACATATTCGTGGTCTGATCAATAGGAATCCGGACTGTTGCTATAGTAACGAAGCTATAGCTTGCAGAGTGAAGCTGCTTGGCACAAATTGACCTTAAACTCTGCTGTGCATGCGCAATAAGGTTTAACATTCTAGGTCACTTCCGCTGTTTACAGCAGTGCTTGGAAGGAAGGTGTATAGCGTGCGATCGTTGCATTGACCATGCCATAGAAAGTTGAGAAGAGAATCTGCATCAAAGTTTGCCAAAAGCTTGTCAATACTTGCTCAGAGGCCCACGCAAAGTTTTCAAAAAGTTTTTATCGTTCTCGGACACAATCAAGGTGATCTTGTGCGACTGCAAGTCGAGTGTCGTTTTGGTCAGCTGAGAGTAGTTTGGGCACAAACTTGGCAGGGACGCATCTCATACCCAAATTTTCAGTCATAATGGACTGGACTGAACCGGTAACTAATCTGCACATCCTCTGATAACTCACGGATGGTGATTCGACAATCTCCTCTCACAGCTACACGAACATCTACTCTGCGACTTTTTTCTCTGTTCTACTGGCCATCTTGGAAACGTATAAACCACTCGTACAATTGTGTGAGGCTCATATACTTCTGCCTATACATATTCTGCAACTTTGTGTAGGCCTTTGAAGAGGTATCACCATGACAGCGTTCTGTCATGGTCAATGAGGCGATCACATGCAGCACACCTTCCTTCCAATCACTGCTGTAAACAGCGAAAGTTAGCTAGAACGTTGAAACTTAGTGATCATGCACAGAAACGTTCAAGGCCATTTTGTGCCGAACAGCTTCTCTCTATGTGCTTTAGCTTCATTACTATAGCAACAGTCCGGATACTTATTCATCAGATCACGTATATATATTTTTCAAAATATAACTACATGTGGATCATTGGCGATTTTTCCCCGTCTTCCTTTTCTCTTGGACTTTCTTCTATCTCCTGTTTCTGAAGAAGAGCTTTGATTGAAACGTAAAACTACTCTTCTTTCCTTCCCTAAGCATCTGCTAATAATTTGCAAGTACCATGTCCTCGCGTTGTTGTTTTTTTCTTGTGTTTTTCATCGATTTTTTTTATGTGCTTTTAAAAACTTTAGGCATTAAAAAACAAACGATTATGTACATTTCACAAATTTTATTTAATTGCCTTCCAAATACTCCTCTTGAGAGTTCATGTATGTATTTAGCTCAATAAGGATCGATTGAATGACTCCTTTTACAATCCACAACGGAATTGGTCCAGCAGATGGAGTGCTCCCACGATACTGCCACCCGTCAACTTCACGCGATAAGTAAGGCACTATAGCTCAACACAGAAAAAAGTATGTTCCTTTACGATGGGCAGTGTACACCATCACATCACAATGAGACCGAAACTGCTATTCAAAATCTCGGTTCTGATGTTCTGCTGTAATCACCGTATTCTCCTGCTACAACACCTTTTGCAATCGCTCTCTAACACTCAGTGAAGAGTTTCATTTAACAACGGGATGATGCCGAAAACATGGCTCAACAAATTGTGACCCGATAATTTCTGAAGTCAATGCATTAAATAATTAGAGGAATGTTGGCAGCAAATCATGAACAACGAAGGGGAATAAATTAAAGCCTAATTTGTTAAAATTGCTGTTGACATATGAGGGTTAAAATAAATGGAAAAGAAAACTAACAAATTTATTTGATAACCCGATATATATATTTGTCATCCATCCTATATTTGGTAACAGAGTGGATATATTAATATTTAAGCAAAAAGTGGAGAGCTGGCAGAATCATTAGTAAACCAGGCAAAATGCTTAGCGGCATTGCGTCTGTATATACGTTCTGAGTTCAAATTCTGTCGAAGTCGACAATGTCTTTCATCTTTTCGGGGTCGATAAAATAAGTATCAGTAGAACATTGGGGTCAATGTAATCGACTTATATCGTCCACTAAAACTGCTGGCTTTGTGCCAAAAAATTTAAATCAGTATTTAAACAATACTGAATTATATTAATGGATTTCCACAAGTGAGTCAGAGGGAAAATATCCCGGATCTCTTTTGACGAGCGCCGGGATTGTGTCTTCCCTTAATTTGCGCGTGCGAACATGACTAACAAAATCGGTTGAAATGGATCTATAATACACAACTGCATAAATACTAATGAACTCTCTCACACCACACGTATATATATATATAATATATATATATATATATATATATATATATATATGTCAGAAATACTAAATTTCTAAATCTCTCGTAGAGACATGTACGGTGGTGGTGCGATAGAATGACTGTCAATCTAACACGAACGTGACAGTAGGGGGGTACACCACCGCTGTTTAGCCCTAGTAAGCATCGACGCCTCTGATGGCTTTGACACATTTTTCCTGTGTCCTTATATACATTTACGAAGGGCTGGGGGTATTTGTCTCCCCTTCGTAAATGTATATAAGGACACAGGAAAAATATGTCAAAGCCATCAGGAGGCGTCGATGCTTCCTAGGGCTAAACAGCGGTGGTGTACCCCCTACTGTCACGTTCACGTTAGATTGACAGTATACAACCATTCTATATATATAAATATATATATTATCCTTAATAACAAAACATGCAAATTGAAATAAAACAAAATAATTTAAAAGTAAAATAAAAGAATTGCTTACACTACAGTCTTGTTTGCAAATGCACTGGTATCCCCACAGGGATCCACTATGCCAGATTTTATATTATTGGAACGATCTATCTAGAATACTTCCCCGGTGACCTGCATCAAATACCTCAAAGTTAAAATTATTCTCTTGTTACAATTCCTGGTCCATAACTTTTGGTGGAATTCCGTACCCCAAAAAGCCGACGACCTTGTAACTTACGTTATTGTGAATCACTCAGTATATTACGCCAGAATGAGGTCTCCCACCTTAATGGCTTCTCTGACGTAATTACATTGTGCCAAGAAATATAACACTTTCCCTCATTACCATAAATCTAAATTAGTCACACTTCGAATCTTCTCGTCTCTACCTCCCTTTCCTTCCTCTTCTATTAGTGTGATTTATGTCTTCTGTCCCTGTCCTCTCATTTTGCTGGCCTGTATTCTCCGTGCGTCTGAAAGAAGCTCCGAGGAAGCTATAAGATGATGCACAAGTACTCAGCCCTGAATGCACTGCATCTTATAAAAGAAACATCTGTAAGCTAATGAAGTTGATTACATAACACCTGTTTCTTTGTCATTTATTTAATTTCATATACATATATGTATACACACACACACACATATATATATACATACACACACATTCACACTCACATATCTATACGTACATGAATATACATACACACAGACACATTTATATATATATACATACATATATATTATTTATATTGTGCGTGTGTGTGAATGTGTGTGTGTGCGTATGTGAATAAGTGTGTTTGTGCGTGTGTGTGTGTGTATACATACCTACACACGCACACACACACGCTCACAGACATCATGATATGTATATGCGTGAGTGTTTATGTAGATATATTTATCATCGTGTCGACCAAATTATAAAATGTTGCTATACACCGCTGGTCACAGTACGCTTCTTCGCATTGTTGTAGTTTTCGAGTGATACCACCGAGAAGGTATACATTCACCCGGAACGGGATGCCAGTCTGTCGCAACAGGTTTATACATTTACAGCTGAATGGACTGCGGCAACACAAAATGGAGTACACAACGATGAAGAACACAACGTATCACCTTATCATTAGGCCACGTGCCTTCACAACACACACACACACACACACACACACACACACATATTTGCATATATGTGTGTATGATGCGTACGAATGTAGTTTGTTGAAATATTTTCACCTGTTTTCGCACTATTCCACCTGTTGATTGGATATGATTTCTTATGATTGGCTACAACAACTAAATACACATTCAGCTGTTATACAAAAAACAAACAAACAGTTCTAGGTTTCACTTTCATTTTCCATTTGAACTATTTCAGCTTACTCCTGACGCTTTCTTGCCCACTTCCACCGCCCCACCTTCTCTTTATCTTCAACTTCAAGCTATCTGTTGCTTGAAAAACGTGCATTGATCTATCTTCTACGTCAGAAATAATTTGTTATTAAAAACACACATACTGCTATCATTTGATTGCAGCGTGCATTCTTATAACAATGAGATATTCTTGTTTTTTTTTTAAATCCTTTTTGTTCATTGACATTCCATTTCTCACAATACCTTGAACGAATCTAGTTGTTAAATCATTATTTTCCTCATATGGTTTTCATTTACATAACGTAAAAAACCATCAGACTATATCTCTCACTTTCTTTCATTCAAACCGTATATTCATCACTCCATGTATACACGTATGAATGTACGTGTATATATATATATATATATATATATATATATATATATACACATACACATATGTAGTTATCTATCCACTTATGCATATGTTTCCCAATTAATCAATAGTAATATAACTACCTGTCTTCCTCTCGTCCCCCGCTCTCCCACTCTCTCTTTCTCTCTCTATCTACCCATTTATATCACACATATTTCTGTATTAATGTTTCATATACTTTTTATGCACCTCTCTCCTATATTAAACTATCCGCCAACTTTTTTCTTTACTTTCCAACCATTAAAAAATCGCAGATAACAAAACGTATTCAAAATAGTTCACGAATACACTCAGACACAAAAAACACGTACACACACGTACACACTAAAACAGGCATTCACTGACATTTATAGATTGATAGATTGCTAGTTGGACGGATTGGTAGAAAGATGGATGCTCATACATAGATCACAGACATAGATGCTCACACTTGTTCTATCTTTCTATTCCTTACCATAAAACTTTTGTTCACAAAATCCGATTTTGCTTTCAGTACAATGGTGATGTGTGAATGTGTGTGTGTGTGTGTTGTTGTGTATGTATAAATAGATATTTATATATATATATATATATATATATATGTATATATATATGCATGTGTGTACGTGTGTTTATTGTATCTATATATGTATGTATATATCACTATGTTATTGTATATATATATATATATATATATATATATTATATAATATATATATAATGTAAATATATGTGAAAAAATATATTCACATCTGCATACGTTTAATATATATTATATGTGTATATGCAATATATATATGTGTGTGTATGTGTATGCATATGCATACATACATGCATTCATACATGTATATGTATATATATATATAAATATATATGTATATATATATATATGTGAGTATATATATATATGCATATACACACACATATATATATATAATATATATATATATATATATATATATATACGCACACAATTACATATACCCACATTACACACAAGCACATGCACACACATATACACGCTTACACACGCCCACACTTACACATTAAGCTTTGAGTGTGTTTGTGTTGTGTCAATGTATAGAATTATTCCTAGAACCACTTTACCCAGCATGCAATGTTTCTCTTTCATTCATTTTCCCCATCATCATTATTATTCCTCCTCTTTATCATTTTTCTCTCTTTCGTTGTCGTTTCTTGTTTTTTTTTTCTTATTTTTCGTTTCTTCTTTGTTATAACAAAAATCACTTATAACAAAAAAAAAAAAAAGAAGCATATCCCGCTTGCTTACATTCTAGCAACTAGTCTTGCTTCACTTTCCAATCCAACTCGTTATCTTACCTGCCTATCTCACTACTCTCCTTCCTGCTTTGTCATCTTCTTCAACTACACGCAAGCGTATTGCCTTAGTTTTTTACTCTCCACTTCCGGTACCACCCCTGTCCCCTCGAAGTCTTTGTGAAATTTGTTTCAGCTCGCCTCTTTACTGATTGATTTTTCGCTTCATTTTCTTCTTCTACTTTCCTTTTCAATCTTTCCTTTTCGCTTTCCTTACACAATCTCTCCTTTTCGCTTTCATCAATTTCCTCTCTTTCTCTTCTGCTTTAGCTCTTAGTCTATCTACTTTCTCTTATCTCGTTTTCAATTTTCCTTTCTTCCTTATTATATTGTAGCGACCTTGAATGAAAGAAGTATAAATGCAAAGAAACAATGCAACAAATCTATATGTACCCTTATTTTTTATTTTATAAATGGATGCTCTTTTTAAACTTTAATTTTCTTCAATACTTTCAATGAAAGATTCTTGAAGCCAACAGGCATTTTTCTATCCCTTTTAATATCGGTTTTGTTTTGTTTTCAGATTAAATCGCATTCATCGTTTTCCATCTGTCAATAGAAAACTTTCCTTTCATGCGTCGAGGTTAAGCGTTCTGAATTACAATTACTATCTTACATAATATATAATCTCGGTGCAAGACAGATACTTAAAAAATTACATACCAAAGAGTCATTTGTAATCCTTACAAATGACTCAAAGACTCAGCTGCACGAAGATGGGAACAATGAGTCGTTCATTCATTTCATGATAGCAACCCTGTTGAATGAGAACTGAACTAACAACATCTGTCTATGAACTGAAATGATGTCTGAGTCTTTTTTCTGTTCTCCTTCAGCGTATCATTTTACTATGCGGCTCTCTTCTTTTGCATGCATCGATATCACAAGTCTAGGAAGACCCGAGAAAGGCTATGGGCATTGCTTCCCTCTTCTTTAACATCCATGAGAAAACAAAACTGGTTATATACTGCTTTCTGATGTATGTACGTATGTACATACACAAATATATGTATGTATGTATATATGTATATGTATATGTATATATATATATATATAATCCAAGCATGAAAACACAAAGAGTAAACACCACAACGCGAGGACGTGGGACAAGTATAGTGTTATTGGACGCTCAGGAAAGAAGGAAAGAAAGAGGGTTTAACGTTTCGAGCGGAGCTCTTCGTCAGAAACATAGGAAAATTAAAGATCCAAAGAAGGGAAGACGGAGGAAAAAAAATTGCCAACGGTTCACACGCGGGCACACTTTGAATCACACATATATATATATATATATATATATATATACATATATACAATTATGTTTTTAAATGACTTGCTTCAAGAGTTGCATTCGGTGTGCTTATTTATTTTGGAATTTTTGACTTAGAGTCCCTCCTAGCGTGTGGCATTTATGTATAGTAATGCCTCTATATATATATATATATATATATATATATATATATATATATATATATATATATATATATATATGTAAGTAATGTCACATTGGTTGTGTAAATGTTCGTGGCCTGAAATATAGGTACATGTACATTAATATAAATGATACAAGTTTATCAATACTGAACTACATAAACTACCAATAAGTGTGGGGTGCTGTAAACCAGTCTGGCGGTCGCGGAGGTTTTCTTTTTCTGTTAGTAGATTAGTGCTAACTATAGAAGGTCGGAGAGCATCAGTGTTGGGTAAGCTGGTGTTGTTCCTGTATTACATCTAAACATAAACTAGCTTTTGAAAATGAAGGGCCCCGTATTCTTTGCTAGATTATAAACATTTTTAGGTGAAGTTTTTGTAAACTAATTACTTGGATAACGATAGACACTGTCAGCACGAAAATTAATTAGTGTTAAACTTTTAAAAAATGTTAACAAAATAGTTATGTGGCGGTTGGGAGAAACAAAACCAGGCTATGTCTAATAACGTTTTAATTACTTCAGGAAGTACACAAGACAGCTCTGGAACATATTTCGGTTTTATGAACACAACAGCCAGAATAGTGAAAATGCGTGACCTAGTAGTTCGGGTGTTGCATCCACGATGGTAAGAGCGTAGTTTCGATTTCAAGACCAGGCTGTGCCTAGTGTTCTTGAGCAAAAACACCTCATTTCATCATATAAGCATTTCATTCCGCTTGGCTTTAAGTTAGTTCTGTCAGCAAATGGGGAGAGGAATCCGCAACCCAGAAGGTGAAAATTGGCGAAACGCTGCTAGGCATTTTACCCGCCATGCTAACGATTCTGCCAGATCACCGCTTTAAATATATCATAATAATGACAATCCTTTCTAATATAGGCACAAGGCCTGAATTTTTGCGGAAACGGAGACAATCGATCACATAGACCACAGTACTTGACTGGTAGGTAATTTATCGATTCCAAAAGTATGAAAGGCAAAATCGACCTCGGCGGAATTTGAACTCAGAACGCACTAACAGACAAAATACCGCGAAGCATTTCCCCCGGTATGCTAACGATTCTGCCCTCTCGCCACCTTAAATAATAATTATAATGATAATAATGTCTTGGAATAAGTTTTAGTAAAGCAAAAGAAAAACAAATTTGTAGGGAGAGTACTGTGTTAAGGCTATGAGTATATAACCCGAGTGAAACAAATTGATCGAGTGAGCGAAGAGAAATTTGAGAAGTGCTTGAAACCCATCTGGCAGGATATCACATATCTAGCCAGAGGGAAGAAGTTTGGTACTATCGACGTATGACTAAAAGATATAGAAACTGCTCAAATGCACTCAGTTAAATCTCTTGAAACGGAGGACGTTATTTTAATTTCAATATATATGGGAATGAGGACGTGAAAGATATGTATACCAAGGGTCCCACCTCAAGTCGACCCTATGTGGTTGATGGCGGAAGTCCTGGCAAAAAAGGAAGATGATATAACACTCTTTCAGGCTACCGTCACAGAAAAGGCTTATTGGACCGGTCAAACGGTTCACCTGCTAATACAAGCAGAACAGTCAATTTTAGAACAGTTACCGGAGGAAATAGAAATTAGGGAGGAATTCCTTAACGTATTCGTTAAGGGGCGTAAGCCCCGATGTTTCCAGTGTGGCCGGCAGGACCATATAAAAAAACACTGTAGAGACGGTGAGGAAGACCCGATGGTGAGGAAGAAGAGAAAGAAAGAGAAACAAAAGAAAAAAAAAGCAACTAACAAGAGAAAAATGGAAAGTTCAAATCAACAAAAACAGGTCGAACTAAGACAACAACAAAAAAAAAACTGCGAAAAGAGTCAAACCAAAAATAGTAAAAGAGGGAGTAGAAGACAGAGGGATACTCGCTTTATACAGCAAAAATGAAGATTTAATGAGAGAAATAAAAACGAAAAAATCAGCCGCTAAGATTGCAGAACTTTCTGATAAATATAAGAACTACGAGTTCTACGAAATGGATAAAAAGACTTATAATGTATTACTTAACACGTATAGAAAGTTGGTGTATATTATGAGATTGTATTTTAATCAATCCATTTTCCAAGACTTGCCATCTCCGACCCTATGTCAAGAAAAGGTGGAGAGTCCCTCTCCACAGGACACCCAGCATTAAATATGTAAGTAATGATACATTGGTTGTGTAAATGTTCGTGGTCTGATGTCTAGCTGGAAGCAAGGGCGTCTCCTAAATGACATGAGGTCAAGAAAATTGGATGTGATTGTTGCAACGGAAACCCGGGTGAAGGAGCCAAGAGGTCTGCTCCCCTTCCTGAACAGCTATGAGAAATACGTTTCTCCGAGTCGAGGTGGGGGTGGAGTGTTGGTCCTACTAAAAAGAAACCAGGTAGCTGAGAAAAGGTTGGTTTTTTTTCTGATCCAGAAGGCAGGTTGGTCGTTCTCGATCTGACATTCAGTTGTGGCAAGATAATCAGGCTGGTTCCAATTTATGCACCCAAAGTTACGGGCCCGCAAAGTGAATATTTTCGTGATCTGGGCAAGTTCCTGGCCACATTGCATTCGCTAGTACTGATAGGAGACTTTAACACAATCTTCCACGCACACACAGATTGTGTTGGCTCGATCATGAATAGAAAATGTAATCCTGGCTAACGGGATCTGCTAAGTCAATTTCAGCTAGTAGATCTGTATTGGTTGGAACACCCGAACACTCCACAGTGGACGTAGTCAAATAGTGACGGGTCTTTCAGAACATCCAGATAGGGTATTAATTAGAAAAACAGATAAGTCCATAGCTAAGTGACCACAGTTTTATCTAGTCAGCTACAGTGATACCAAGATGGTTACCTCTAAGCTGACAGTAGATAAGTTGGATAGACAGGGATCTGGCTACTGGAAACTCAATACGTCCTTTTTGGCGATTGAGGAGCACAGAAAGAGGAACGAGATGTTAATACAGGGGGCATTGACAGGTATCATCATTAATAACAAATGGTGGTACGCCCTAAAAAGAGCTATTAAATATGAGTCTATTAGGTTTAGTATAAGTTTAGCTAAGAAGGGACGTAGAATAAGAGATGGTCTAGTTAAGGAACTAAGCCTGGAGGACTGGTAATGCGGACCAAATGAACGTGAAGAGACTGGAGTTGAACCAGCATCTTGAAGCCCAACACATGGGAAGTATTGCCAGAGCTAAGTTACATGCGATGGGAAGCGAAGGAATCAAGGCCGAGGGATGGACCCGAGTGGTGGAAGCTCGACAAGGAAATAGTTCCACTATTCGGTCTTTGACGAATCAAAATGGTGTCTTTGTAAACGCACTCGAGGAAATGTGTGAGGCCTTTCGGGAGTACTTCGATTAGCTGTTCGGGGTGACGGCGTTCATGATGCTAGGGAGTCCTCGGGGACTTTCTTGCCGAGCTGCCATGCCTCTCAGGGTCAGTTGATGAGTCTTGCGAAGGGCCGATCACATCTGTGGAGGTGATGGAGTCTATGGCCAACTGTGTTGTGTGTGTGTGTGTCTGTCTGTCTGTCTGTCTGTCTGTCTGTCTGCCTGCCTATCTATCTATCTATCTATCTATCTATCTATCTATCTATCTATCTATCTATCTATCTATCTATCTATCTATCTATCTATATGTCTGTCTGTCTGTCTGACTATCTATCTATCTATCTATCTATCTATCTATCTATCTATCTATCTATCTATCTATCTATCTATCTATCTATCTATCTATCTATCTAGCTAGCTAGCTAGCTACCTAGCTAGCTATCTATCTAGCTAGCTAGCTACCTAGCTAGCTATCTATCTAGCTAGCTAGCTATCTAGCTACCTAGCTAGCTAACGTCTGTTTGTGTTAATTTAATTGTAAATTAATAAATATAATTTGTTACAAAACTGAATTGTTTCAACTTATGATCTTATGAGAGAAATATGGAAAGGCATAAATTATAGTATATATTGTATTGCAATGTAGACCTGAAAGTTTGCGGGAAAAAAAAAGTTCAACGTACAGCCGTAAGGATAAGTGAAACCTTGAGTAGGAAATCTTTTTGTCCTTTCAGTTTCACTTCTAATGTATTCAATTAGAGATATTTATTTACAGACTCGACAAGAAGTGGTTTGATAAAATGGCTACATATATAAACAGAACTGGGTTGATAAAAAGGAAAGAGATAAGCAAAGTTAAAGGGGAGGGGTGGATGAAGAGTAACGATAGAGAAGATGAAGCAACTTATGTAACGACGACATAGGGAGGGGAAAGGAGGAAGCAGAAGTTGAAGGGGAGGGAAAAGAGGAAGGGAATAATGATGTTTATGCTAAAGGTTTCGATTTGTATATATTTTTTTCTTCTAAGATAATATAATTGGGAAAATAATAAGTAGAAAGTGTATAGGAAATGCATACATACATACATACATACATACATACATACATACATACACACATACATACATACATATATATATACATACATACATGCATACATACATACACACATACATACATACATACATACCTACATGCATACATACCTTCATGTAAAAATTAAGGTGGAATACGGTAGATCTAGGTATAAGTCCCGCTTATCCATTTAATAATGTTCAAGTTTTGTAATTGATTTATATCTTCGAGGACTTATGTTTACCCGTTGAAATATTTTCACTGTATTTATCTAGGATAATACCTTTAGCAAACAGTATAGCTGGATTTTCCATCGTGCACAAATTGCACGGTTTCTTGTAATCGGCATGAAACCAACCTGTCAGTGGTATATTCCAATCCACTCTTGTTTGCAATTAATGTTCAGCTCTTTAACTCTCATATAAACTTAGAGCTGCGATTTCGTTGCTCAGCATGCATCTCCAATAGGCTTGTTTGACAATATTTCTGTGCCTGTAGAGTTTGCCTCTGGAAATGATCTCCGGTCGTACTGCTATATCATGCATTACTGGACGTTCTCCTTAGAACCTGAGGTGCAAGTTTTCCGAAGCAAGCTCCTTCGTTATCATTAACACCAAAAGCTACCTTGAAGATCGTTGCTCTTCCTCAACACATTTCCCTCCCTGAAGCTATAACGAGGAAGTTCTACGGATCGCATCTCCCGAAAGGTTAAGGACTCTGAGTACCTGACAAAATTCTTGGTGTCATGTACCCAGACTTGAACTTCCCTTGACCTAAGTAAGCAACTCCTTTAAAGAGACCTGCTGAAAGGGAAGAAACATGCTGGATAAAGAGCGACTACACCTGTTCTTCGTATGTAGATACGAAAATCAATGTAGAAACGGAAGTCCCCTGCCGTCTCTGTTGCATTGTTTGCTCTGATCATTGAAATAAAATGCCGCTGAAAAGCGGCCACACATCTGCCTGGAATAAAACAGGACATACCCCTCTCGGTCTATCACAGACCGAATTGTAGCTTTGATGCCACGTCACGTCTCTGCCACCTAGGTCCCTCCAACACCTTTCGTTTCCATCATATTTAAGAGCTGGAGCCTTAGCTCTGAAGATGCAGCATTCGTCTTCCACGTTCGAGAGCCATTCTCGTCGCTATCACATTGTCGCAATGCTTTCCTAATCATCTCTTTTAATACGCACCTCTCGTCTATTTTTCTTCATCGCTACTTCTTTCTTAAATGCTATTGATTTTACTCTGATCGTCCTGTTCAAGGCGCCATCACCAGTCAACAGCTACTTAATTAATTTGCTAATATTGTTTCTGTAGGGTTTCGCACCAGGAATGACGCCATCAGTTTCCAGTAACTGAATTCCTGTCTATGTTTTTCCTCTATGTCAACCTGCTTATTTTGTGAGTATGTATGGAAATATAGTGGTGTCACGGATGACTACTACAACCTGTCTTCTGCGTTTAGTGACCTAAAATTGTTGAGCAAGTAACTCAAGTTGAAAAATAGTCTAAGACACATGCATGGCCATCTTGACCAGGAAAAGGAATTTGAGAGAGGTCATTCACATTGATTTTGGAGAAAGACGAAGTAATCCAGTCTTCTCCTCGGGAAAGATTTCTTAACCGCTCTTCTGTTTTTTCTCTGAGCATCATTTAGACGCTTGTCAACTTCTTTAAGCAAAAGTCTATTGTGTAGAGTGTAGTGGCGAACTATTCAAGCACTCTACCACTTTGTGTTCGTATTTATATATGTGTGTGTGTGTGTGTGTGTGTGTGTGCTGTGCAATGTATCTCATCAAATCACTTTTGTTTCTGTTCACAACAGTGTAGTTAATGAGAAGTGGTTCATATGTGTTTGGCTAAAGAAAACCACACAATACCAATAAATCAGTGTTTTGTTCGTCACATCAATGTGGTGTGCGTATTGTTTTATGATAATAAATACTTCTGTAGAACATACAGAACACTGAACCGCAAAAGACACTAAACAACACTGACGATGTCTATATCTATTCATAAAAGCTTTCTCTATTGTTTGGAGTTAATCTTTCTTGTCGTCTGCTTTTTGCTGAGATTTGCTGCTGATCTGCTTTTTTTATTGTTCGTATTTTTTCCCCTTCTTCCAACGTTCGATGTCGTTGGCGTTAACAGTTTTAATCCAAACTTCGCATGACACAAATTGTTCTTTGTATTCCTTTGTTTTCACACACACACACACACACACATGTACGCGCGTGCGCACACACACACCTCCACCTCGACACAACACCTTATGCAGACTCACTTACAAGCGTAAACATATTTATAAACACATATACAGCTTATCTATCTCTCTCACGTATATATACATATATATATATATATATATATATATATATATATATATATATATATATATTATACGTGTGTCTCTGTGTGTATGTATATGTATATATATATATATATATATATATATACGTGTGTGTGTGTGTGTGTGTGCGTGTGTGTATAAGTATATACATGTTTGTATATATATCCATATATATATATATATACATACACACACACATACACACATATATATACATATATATAGAGAGACATACATACCCATGCATGCATACACATATTGGTATATATATTTTTCGATATATATATATATATATATATATATCCATATATATATATAAATATATATGCCTGTGTGTTTACACACACGTGTATGTATATATACGTGAGTGAGTGTGTGTATGTGTATGCGTGCGTGTATGTATGTGTTAGTATATTTCATTGTTATGACAGATCAATCTAGAAGAAAAATGGTCTACAGATTGACAGAGATTCGTTCAGAGAGAACAAGTCGATAAAAGGCAGAGAATTGAATCAAAGACAATAGAACAATGCCGACGCTGAAAGAACTAAGCTTGTCTACAGACTTTATTAAAGGTCTGAATGTGTTCAGCTCTGGTTACTGTGTAACACAGACGTCTGTATATGAACTACTGAGGAGATGAAATCTATAAATATTCGCATACAACTCCACGTTTCTATTCCGACATGAAAATGTCTGGCTTCACCGTTCGCTCTATCTCATCCTTACTATCCTCTCGTACTTCTTGTCTTTCTCTCTTTCTCTGTCTCTCTCTCCCTCATTCTTTCCCTTTCTTTCTCTGTCATGTATATATAGACGTATATATATATATATATATATATTATATATATAATATATATATATATATAATATATATATATAGACACACAGGCATATATATATATATATATATATATATAATATATATTACACGCGCACACACACATACATACATATACACATACATACATATACACATACATACATACATACATACGTACATACATATATACATACATACATACATAAAAACATGTGAACAAATAACAACAGACGGATAATGGTTCATTCACTACAGCTGTTTCAAGCGAGATTTTTTTTATTGATTATCAGAATTATTAAATCATGACAAAAAAAAAAAAAAAGGAAAGAAAACCCTTTTTCATCTGGTGAATATACACGATTAAACATTTTAAATAAACATTCGAAGAATGAACATTATGTACGACTCCATGTTTTCTTGGCTATCTTCAGCCAAAGAATGATTCGCTTATACTAGTTAGTACTTTTAATCTAACTGTCTGTCTATCTATCTATCTATCTATCTATCTATCTATCTATCTATCTATCTATCTATCTATCTATCTATCTATCTATCTATCTATCTATCTGAGCCACTACTGCGGAAGCTGGCGACTCTGAGGGGCATCCCGCGAGAATTAGGATGCGGGACGAGCGTGTCTGCATACGCGGACGACGTCACCGTCATAGTGTCAAGCCACGAGCACATCGAGCGGGTCGGCGAGACACTGAAAGACTACGAAGCGGTGACAGGAGCAAAAATCAACCGGGAAAAGTCAGTGGGCTTGCGGCTCGGCACCTGGAGAAGCAAGCCCATGCCGTCCACCAGTACCTCCGTCGTGGGACGCTGGTTGAGTTGCTCGGGTCTGGTTCGGTCCGGACCTCCAAATGGAGAAGAACTGGAACGAGATAACGAGTAGGGTGGTCACTCTCGCCCAGCAATGGGCCGAGAGGAAACTGTCCCTAAAAGGTCGGGCGGAGGTGGTGAACGCGTACATCGCGTCCATCATCTACTACCGCCTGACCGTCGTACCTTGTCCCGACCCTACCATCACCAAACTAGAACGCATCCTCTTCCGCTCTTCTTTGTGGGAAAGGATGCGTCCCGATGGTCAGGCGATCCATTTGCTGTCAACACCCGTTAAAAGGAGGGCTGGGCATGCCGTGGTTGATGATGCGCAGACACCGCTGAGACTGCGACATCTCCGGCTCTATGTAGACGACGGTGAACAGGTGTGGTCGCCGTTTGTGAGGCACGCATTCCCGCAACTCGTCTCCATGACCGAACTACAGTCGTGGATCAAAAAAGGCCGAAGAAGGGCGAATGGCACCGCGAGTGTCGCGTTGCTCTCAAGCAACTCTGCCGTCCCGGGTCGACCTTGAGTGACTTCAACACAACCAAAGCATTCTATAGGGGATTAGTGGAGGGGAGGTACGACGACGAGCTCGGGGCAAACCTGGGCGTCGACGAGGAATACCTGACCCGCCTGTTTCAAACGACTTTCGGCCCGGGACCTATGGACAACTTCCAGAGATCTCTGGCCTGGCGGTGCTACCGAGAAGCGCTACCCGTTCGGGATAAGCTCTATAGGCATGGCTCGAGAAACACGGGGCCGACCTGCCCGAGATGCGGGCAGAGCGACGAAACCGCTCTGCACGCAATCGTGCAGTGTCCAGCAATTTCCCACCTGTGGGCTTATGTCGAACGACTGCTGTCACGTGTGGGACGTGTCGGTTTATCAGCCGAGTCTATCGTTAATATCGTCACGCCTCCTTCCTTCAAACGGGAAGGAAGAGCTATTTTTATCATACTTGTGGCTATGGCGAAAGAATGTATCTGGTGGACGCGTCTGAAGGATTAGAGACAAACACTTTCCTCTCTGGTCAATCTCTCATCAACTTCTTCAAGTATCACTTGAAGAAAAAAGTGAGAGTAGAGAGGCAAGTTTTGTCTAGTGAATGTTTTAAAAAAAGATGGGTGAATGTAGCAAGGATGGCACGTATGAATGACGAAGCCACCTTGACTATGATTCTATGAACCGTAAAAATAATACAGAGAGTTGCTTATTTGCAAAAAAAAAAAAAAAAAGAATATAACATGTGACTTCATTGACCGAGGTTACCGTGGTCTTTTCCGTAGACTTTTCTTTCCACGGGTAAACCTCACCTGTCCTCCCCTTTACACTTCATATTGACATTTCTGTGATAACGATCCCTATTGATCAATTTTTTTCCTCTCCCCCTTTTTTTACCCCCCCTTTTTTTTGTCCTCTTTCTCTCCTTTTACGATCCCTTTTGATCGACCCCCCCTTTTTATTTTATTTTTATTTTATTTTATTTATTTATTTATTTATTTATTTATTTTTTTTTTAAACCTTCAAAAGAAAAGCTCTACCTTGTAATTTGTTCTATCTGTGTGCAGCCCTGTGTGGCTAATAAAGAAACATATCTATCTATCTATCTATCTATCTATCTATCTATCTATCTATCTATCTATCTATCTAATAATCTATCTATCTATCTATCTATCTATCTTTCTTTCTCTCTTCCTTACTCTCTCTCTCTCTCTATATATATTATATATATATATGTACATGTATGTTTGCGCGTGTATATGTATAAACATCTGTATACACTTGTATAATATGTATATATATGTATGTGTGTATGCATATATGTATGTATCTAAAAGCAATATATATATATAATTAATATAATTAATATAAACAGCAGTTTGAAATGTTTCACCAAAAAGGAAAATTATAATTGCCATTAAGTGTCTCGAGAGTTTTAAGAAACTGACGTCACAATTAAGGATTTTCGATCGGAATTTTTGGATGATTCAGGTTCCTGTTGCTGTATATACTTTCATTCATGTGCGTTAACTTCAGCATTAGGGCACTTTAGCTTTTATTTCTAGCAACGTACGTGTTTCTTAACAACCTAGTCACATTTAGTGACAATTATATATATATATATATACTTAATTAAAGCAGCAGAAAATTCAACAAAACCTGTTACTCTGAGTTTCCCGCTGCCGTTCATCGGACAGTTTTTGCAAACGGCAACGGGAAACTCAGAGTAACAGGTTTTGTTGAATTTTCTGCTGCTTTAAATAAATCATATTACTCTACCACTGGTATTTGAGTACTCTTTTTTCCACCTTGTTTCACATTTATGTATTTACTCCGGTATATATATATATATATATATATATATATATTATATATATATATATATATATGCATATATATATATATATGTATATATATGCATATATATATATATATATATATATATTATATATATATATATATATCTTCATACTCTCAAACATCTATGGTCTCTTTCTCTCTCTCTCAACCTCTCTCTCTCTCTCTCTCTCACACACACACACACACACACATAAACCTTAGGTGGTTAGCTTAAGTTGTTTAATACCACTATCTCATTTACCAAGGCCATATTATCCAGTGATATTTGGACAGTTCTTGCATTGGAATTTTTTCTGTCATAAGCGTTGACATTTCCAATTAGTATGTAAGAGATCTTACGTGGAAACTGGTTAACTGGTTTATTTTTGCTTGTATGTCATCAAAGAATTCATATATACGCCTACGAACACTTTCATACATAACACGCATGCGTGCACACACACACACACACACCACACACACACACACACACACACAGACAAACAAACATATATATATATTATATACAAAGGAAGAGTCTAGTGTAATCCATGAGTAAGAGAGGTGCAGCCGAAACGTAGGAGTCCAGGTGTAGGAGAGTAGAAGAAAGTCCAGGTAGAGAATCCAGATAGAATAGTCCAAGAAAAGTTCGAAGTGGAGGTGGAGATAGATCGTTAGCCACAAAACCTTTTTCTATTTTCCATCCCTGTTTATTAGTGTTCCTTTCTGTCGAAGAGCGTAGGCTCGAAACGTAAAAGACTTTTTCACTTCGCGAGCGTTAAACTAATACATCTGTTTGTTGCTTAGACACCCATCTTCGTCTATTGTTTTTTTTTGCAAATTCTCACTATATTATATACACATAGGCATACATAATATTTATCTGAAACTAGCTTATACATTCATGAATACATACATACAGTGGATTTCCAACATATAGCACCCCACTCCAGATCATCACAGATCTTCCTCCATCTTTAACAGTTGGAAGAAGGCAGTCTGGGTCAAATGCTTCTTTTGGCTGTCTCCGCATGTATACTCGGCCGGTGGTCAGAAATAAGGTAAAGGATGATTCCTCCGAGAAAATAACATTCTTCCACTGCTTTAGGGATCAATTCTATAGGTTTTTATTCCACTCGAAACGTTTGTTTCTGAAAGTAGTGGTTTTCTGATTGCTGCCCTCCCGTGAAATCCGGCTTTGTGCAGCTCCCGGCGAACAGTTTTTGTGAAACTGGGTTCTCGAGATGGTCATTAAGCTCTGCAGTAATTTTAGGAGCTGCACTTTTGTGGTCCTTTCTAACAATTCGTGTAAGAGTCCGACGCTCCCTATCTAAAAGTGTTAGTTTTCTTTTTGTTTTAGTTTTGTTTCGATGAGGATGTTTTTCCCTCTTTCTCAAAGGCTGTCATTACTTTCGAGTCAGTACTTCTTGATACACCAAATATTTCGGCTGTTTTTGTTATGCTAGCGCCTGCCATGCGAGCACCAACAATTTGACCTCTTTGAAATTATATATATGAGTGTGCATATGTGTGTCTTTGTATCTATGCATGTGCTATTCAACCGCTTCTTAATGTATTTATGCCCCCGCAACTTAGTGGTTCACCAAAAAGCAATATGATATTACCAAATTTGAAAAAATAATGTCTGGGGTCTATTTGTTCGACTAAACACCAGTAAAGCGGTGATCCAACATGGCTGCAGTCCAGTATCTTGAAGCAAGTGGACGAAAGTGAAGGAAAAGATATTGATCCAATACTCTATCTCTCTCTTTCTCTCACACACACACACGCACATACGCACATAAATGCATACACACACATACATGAACAAACACACATTCACAGTAGAAAAAGAAAAACTAAAGCAGCAACAAGGAAATCATAGTGCTACCTGTTGAAACAAATTCGTTATAAACAAAAGAAAGAAATCCTCAGCTTGTTAAAATTACCTTCGTTCATAACAATAGGACCGCTTAGGATATTGTCTAAAACGAAGGCAGAATATAACTAGAAGACAAGAGAAAAGAAATGTATTTGCATATGTGTGTGTGCTTTTGCGTGAAAGTGTTTATATATGTGGGCGTGCGGTGATGTACGTCAAAAAAGCCAGTCAAGCAAAGATTATGTTCATGATAAAACATGTGCTAATATAGATTAAACATATTGCTTGTTCAGTGTGAAAGTTATAAAGTCCAACTGACATACAACGATATGAAGCAACAA
>NC_043012.1:11879246-11886746 GCF_006345805.1 Octopus sinensis
TTATTCTCAACAAAGGCTGCTATATTCATGGGAAGAATTCAACTTTCAGTTTTATCATGCTACTACTTAATATTGTTAATGTACCGGTCAACAACTAAAAGAAAGGTGTGGGCAGAGAAGAGAGTCCAAAAATGCTTTGAGAAGGAAGGATTAGACATAGTGGTTAGCGGATGGGGTTCACACAAAGATGCCAACAGATGGAGAGACAATTGGATCAGAGCTGTCTCAACCAGTTAGTTTTAAGGAGTTAACGCCATTTTCTTAATACATGGTAATAAGCATCTTAATATGTCATCGGTGAGTTGAAAGATCTGGTAGAATGCATCACGCAGACGTTGACTGGAGTAACTAAATGTCCAACCTTGGTCTACGCTCGATTCAGGTCAAAGAGCTGTGCTTCAGAAAGATGTATTGAATGAATGACAACCACATCTATTCACCATTTTCGTGTAGTTATCCAAGAATGTCTGCAAGCGCTTCAGCCTTAGAGATGCCCGCTCATCATCCTCCACAACAGCCCGAGACTAACCTGGACTGGATGTTGGTAGCAAAAAGCTTTGTTGACAAGCGAAATCTGTCCCTTCCACAAAAGGTGAAACGGCAGTCTGACCAGATTTTTAGTGGGCCAAAATTTAACGGTCAGTTGGAAATACACTTCTGAAATTGTATAAGCTTTAGCCCATTCCACATCACCTTTCAAGAACAACTTCTTCTCAGCCAATTTCTAAATGAAGCTGACCACTCCATTCGCCCTCTTCTCTGCATTTTCTCCCACAGGAGGTCTGATATAAACCACTATCCGAGCATCTTAACTTGTTCTAGAGACAGGATCCACCGACTATACATGAAGAGAGGAAATAGAGGAAGGGGACTGATAAATGTGGAAGATGCCTATTATAGTTCGGTCCTTGGTGACAGTATCATAAGGCATCAAGAGGAATATAAAGGAAATTGGAATAGGGTCCTCAATAGAACTGTTACAAAAGGTTTGCCTCCTTGGCACGGCCAGAATAATCAGGAAAGTATTAGCTGAAGAGAACGAAAAGCATGGTACTGTAAGCTGTAGGTAGTAAGCCGGCTACGCATGCTAGGCTCCAGGAGCTCCAACAAAACTTGTAATAAAGAGAAAGTAAAAATAATAATAATGTATTAATAATAATAATGCAATACCAGGCAGTGGCTCTCATGGCTTCTGATCTTAACTGACTGGAAGTGTTATCATGTACGTTGTTTTGTCATGGTATAAAAGATAGGTTACAGAAAATATTCTGCTCAGTACCACAGATTTGCTTGTTAGTTGTTTGACCTTAACCAGTCGAGCATGTCCCTTAGTGGCTTACGATATGTGCATCTCTGATCAGGAGCAGAGTAGTGGGGGGACCATCATAATCATGTGCTGAGAGGAATTCTTTCGGGTTTGGATAATTCACTTCTGGAAAAATGGGCGTTTCCTTAAGCAACCCTTATTCAAGGACCTTTTGAGCGGGATGGGCTGCTCAAACTGCAGAAAATTCTAACTGGGCTCCACCTGCAAGATGTTTAAATGACGATAGATAAAATTTGTGGCAGCGTAAATTTGAGGCCCAATAGCGAAGGAAAAAAAAAGAAACTATTTTAGAATTGTATTTACTGCTACGGAAACACCTACATACACCGGCCCGACAAAAACTTCGATTTTTCTATTCAAACACAAAGTATTTATCGATCTTATACATTCTTATACTTGCAGTCACAAAGATCTACCAAACTCGACACACGTATAAACACACGTAAGCAAACATTTCATTTTCTCTATCACGTGTTTCCTCCTCCTCCTCCTCCCCTCCTCCTCCTCCTCTCATTGTTTTATGGTCCGCTCTGTTTCTGTTTCCCTTCCACTCTGTTTCATTTTTTTTGTTTAGCCCCCCCTCTCTACTCGCTTGTCTTTTTCCTTCTTTTCTTTGTCTAAGCATCTCTCTCTCTCTCTCTCACACTATCTCACGCACTAATTCTATGTAAGTTATCTTCTTTTTTTTGTTTGCTCCTTTCTTTCTCATTTTCACGTTTAATTTTTTGCCGCTCTTTCCCGTTGTTTCTCAGTCTGTCCGTCTGTCTGTCTGTCTTTATTTCACAAACCCACCTACACAAACGCACTCTCT
This sequence comes from Octopus sinensis, assembly GCF_006345805.1. NCBI lineage: Eukaryota > Metazoa > Mollusca > Cephalopoda > Octopoda > Octopodidae > Octopus > Octopus sinensis. The sequence continues at coordinate 11,881,385 of NC_043012.1, forward strand.
CCAACTCAGTATTTAATTGTACTTTGTGTGTTCTTCTTCTTCCTTCTCCCTTCGCCTCCTTTCTTTCTTTTTTCAGAGCTAATTCAGTTTTCTCTTTTCCCCTAATCTAATGTTTTCTCGTGTCTCTTTTTCTTTTCTTTAGCTCTTCCATACTTTCCATTCAGTATCTGCAGGCGCAAGTGTAGGTGTGTGGTAAGAAGTTTGCTTCCCAACCACATGGTTCTTGGTTCAGTTCCACTGCGTGGCAACTTGGGTGAGTGTCTTCTACTATAGCCTCGGGCCGGCCTAGGCGTTCCTTGTGAGCGAATTTGGTAGACGGAAACAGAAAGAAACCTCTCGTGGCTGTGTGGATAGTCGCAGGACTGGATGCGTGGTAAGAAACTCGCTTCCCAGATTCTGGGTTCGTTCAGTCCCACTGCGTGGCAACTTGGGCAAGTGTCTTCTATTATAGCCTCGGTCCGACCAAAACCTTGTAAGTGGATTTGGTAGACAGAAACTGAAGATATTTAGTCTTTTATTCTTGTTTCAGTGATATGACTGCGGCCATGCTGAAGCATCACCTTTAGTCGAGCAAATCGACTCCGGGATGTATTCTTTGTAAGCCTAGTACTTATTCTATCGAGCTCTTTTTCCGAACCGTTTAGTTACGGGGACGTAAACACACCAACATCGGTTGTCAAGCGATGATGGGGACAAACACAAACACACAAATACATACATGCACGCACACACACACACACCACACACACACACACACACACATACGAGGGTCTCTTTCAGTTTTCGTCTACCAAATCCACTTACAAGGCTTTGGTCGACCCGAAGCTATAGCAGACGGTTTCCCAAGGTTCAGTCGGACTGAACCCAGAACCATGTGTTTAGGAAGCAAGCTTTTCACCACATTGCCACTCCTCACACACGCTCATACACATGTACGCATATTCACACACACCGAGACAGCAACCCTTCTCCCACACATTATTCATCCATGTCGTGTGTCGCTCAGCTAATTCGGTTTAATTAATCTCAGTTTCTTTCTTCTACCAAGTTACCTCAATAACACCATTGTCAACATTTATACAATTCTGTTGTCTTTGCAGTTTTTTTAATGCTATTTCTTTTTATCGAATTTCCTTTTCAAATTGCAAATAAAAAAGTCAACGATTCATTCATTCATTCTTTTATTCATTCATTCTTTCATTCTTTCATTCATTCATTCTTTCTTTCATTCATTCATTCATTCATTCATTCCCATTTACCATTACAATTCAGAAGTACCGCTTACCATTCCTGTTATTTGTGCAGTTGTTTATACAGGTGATATTCCTCTTGTTGATGTTATCGATGTTGTTGAAACTATTTATGTTGCATTTGATGTTGTTGTTGTTGTGCTTGTATGTTGTTGACTTGTTGATGTTCTGGTTGTTGTTTGTCTTCTTAGATTGTTTAGCGCCTTTCATTTCAACAATTCTAACGGAAATTGCATCTGAACGAGTGTTTAATTAAGAGTTTTGTACCCCTGAAAGTGTTATATTCCGGTACTCCCACACAGGAGACATATCAGAACATACCAATCAGCGAATTGGTACATCTATCTATCTATCTATCTATCTATCTATCTATCTATCTATCTATCTATCTATCTATCTATCTATCTACTATCTATCTATCTATCTAACCATCTATCCATCTATCCATCTATCTATCTTCCTTTCTATCTATCTATCTATCTATCTATCTATCTATCTATCTCTATCTATCTATCTATCTATCTATCTATCTTCTATCTATCTATCTATCTATCTATCTATCTATCTATCTATCTATCTATCTATCTATCTATCTATCTATCTATCTATCTATCTATCTATCTATCTATCTATCTATCTATCTATCTATCTGTGGACGCGTCTGAAAGGATTGGAGACAAACACTTTCCTCTCTGGTCAATCTCTCATCAACTTCTTCAAGTACCACTTGAAAAGGAAAGTGAGAGTAGAGAGGCAAGTTTTGTCTAGCGAATGTTTTAAAAAAAGATGGGTGAATGTAGCAAGAATGGCACGTATGAATGACGAAGCCACCTTGAGCATGATCCTATGAACCCAGAAATTGAAAACAGAGAGTTGCTTATTCGCAAAAAAAAAAAAGAAATATAACGTGACTCCATTGACCGAGGTTACCGTGGTCTTTTCCGTAGGCTTTTCTTTCCACGGGTAAACCTCACCTGTCCTCCCCTTTACACTTCATATTGACATTTCTGTGATAACGATCCCTATTGATCAATTTTTTTTTTCCTCTCCCCCTTTTTTTTAACCCCCCTTTTTTTGTCCTCTTTCTCTCCTTTTACGATCCCTTTTGATCGAAACTCCCCCTTCCTTTTTTTTTTTTTAAACCTTCAAAAGAAAAGCTCTACCTTGTAATTTGTTCTATCTGTGTGCAGCCCTGTGTGGCTAATAAAGAAACATATCTATCTATCTTCCTTTCTATCTATCTATCTATCTATCTATCGATCCTACACTAGCCACTCCTTTTTCACTCACTCCCTCACTCACTCACTATGCTGTTACAATTTCCCACTCCGTGTCTTCCAATCACACCCCATGTCTCATGATCTTCACCAACTCTAGCATTAAAACCGTCCAGTATGATAATCTTATCCTCGTGTGGAATTTTGCGGATATTTTCTTTCGGCACATCATAAAAGGAGAGCTTTTCATTTTCACTTGCATTCATAGTAGGTGCATAAACACTAACAAGTGTTACATACCGACCTTTTTTATAAAGGCAACCTCAGCAATATCATTCTATCATTTACACTGTATGGCATTTCCTCTAACTTAGCAACCAAGGAAGTCTTCAGAGCAAAAGCAACATCACTTTCTTTTTTTGCAATTTTCTTTTTCTTCTTTCCACTCCAACAAAATGTGTAGCCACTGGACTTCTAAGTAAAGTTAGCTTGCCCAAGAAATCTAGTCTCTGATAATGCTACAATGTCCATTGCATACTTTTGCATCTCGTTACCAATAAGAGCGAACCCTCTCTCTGGGTATCTTTTATTTGATTCTGAATCTATCAACATTCTTACATTCCAGGATCCAATATTCATGGAAACTTTTCTGTTGTTGCTGTAGGTAGTAGCAGGTTAATGACCGAGCCCAGGCTGCTATTCCCTGGGGCACCTGCCGGGCCAGACCTGTTCACCTCTGGATCCCAAGCTCTTTTTGCCATTTACATTTTCCTAGTTTATGTCTCTCATAATTGTATTTAAGCCTTTTTTCGGGTTACGACCAGCCCCATTCATTGAGCTCATGTAACTTCAGCAAAATTTGCTCAAGCAATACCGGTGCCAGAAACGTCTTAAAGTGAGGAGAGAGCTTGCACTCACCCATTCCCACTCTCTAAGTACCAAAAGCATAACCCATAAAGAGGAATAGATCCTCATCAACGGATGCTCTTTGAGACTGCTGGTTTAATTTCGGAGTATCCTTCTCCAAGACTAAAAGGCTGCTATTCGCCCATCGTAGGGTTTTTACATGCATTTACACCAACACAACACACATTAACAGCCACAAAGTTAGTAGTAATGAGTACACACCATCACACACACTATACAAGATAAAAAAATATAAATACATATATACATAGTACAAATAAAAATATAAAAATATATACACATATACAATAAAATGCCATGTACATAATACACATAAAATAATTCATAAAAATTCATTAAAAAATATACACACACACATAACACAAAATACACGCACACAATTTTACATACTTTATTGGATGGCCGTTGACTCTTCCGAGTTCTTCCGCCATTTGACGTGTCTTGTTTTTTTTATCCAGCAGGATTCCAACAGTCACCCTCCTCACAAAGTAAGCTTGGTGGTGTTGCCGATGTAGTCACCGACGACCTGACCGTGAAACAGGTTGTACTGGGTTACATGTTACCTGCAGCACATATGAGCGACCTGACATTTATATACATACATACATGCATACACACAAAGTTATATATATATATATCACCGTGATCACTGTGACCGACCAGGCTATCTGATGTTGCTACACATCGCTGGTCACAATGCGCTTCGCATTGTTTTAGCCTTAAAATGACACCACACCGCAGGCTAGGCGAGCAGGCCAACAGAAGAAAGAGTGAGAGAAAGTTGTGGCGAAAGAGGATAGTAGGAATCGCCACCTCTTCCTGTCGGACCTCGTGAGAGCTTTAGGTGTTTTCGCCCAATAAGCACTTACAACGCCCAGTCTGGGAATCGAAACCGAGATCCTATGACCGCGAGTCCCTGCCCCAACCACTGGGCCATTGCGTCTCCACACACACACATATATATGTGTATATGCACACACATTTCTCCAGGTACTTTGCTGATACATATACATGGCTGTGGGTGTACGTGTGTGGCTGCGTTTAGGTATGCATTATGGAAATAGTGTAAAAGAAAAAGATATAATTGAGCACGAGCAAAGGCAGTCAAGCGGAACCTGTTTCAGATGACATCTGCTGCCTGTTAGACGTTTGTGTAATGTGTTTGAAATACTCAATTACAACAGGTGACATTCTAATTAGTAAGTTTTCAGCCTGGTTCAGGAAAGACATCAATCAATTTGAAAGAAGGCGTGACACTGTCGTAAGAAGTTTGCTTCCAAACCACAAGCTTCCGGTTCTAGTCCTACTATATAGGCTCAGACCGACCAAAGGCTTGTGTGTGGATCTGGTAGACAGAAACTGAAAAAAGCCCCTTATCTATCTATCTATCTATCTATCTATCTATCTATCTATCTATCTATCTATCTATCTATCTATCTATCTATCTATCTATCTATCTATCTATCTATCTATCTATATATCTATCTATCTATCTATCTAGATTCAGATGAATATGGTACTTAAGTTGAGGCCCAGAATTTAGTACGGTATTATCATACAATTTCAAAATAAGGTGATTAAAATCATAATAATTGTTATTTATTTTAATATCTATCTATCTATCTATCTATCTATCTATCTATCTATCTATCTATCTATCTATCTATCTATCTATCTATCTATCTATCTATCTATCTATCTATCTCTATATGTATGTACGTATGTATGTGTGTGTGTGTCGTGACGATGCAACATCGCTGGGGTTCTGTATTTTCTGCGAGACTTTCGTATCGTCTGCGTAGCTAGCAAGGCTGGCTATCCGGGCAGCCCGGAGCATATTTGAGAGGGCCACTATGAAAAGCAGTGGTCCCAAGACAGTACCCTGTGGAGTACCGCTCACTATTTGTATCGGCCACTACTGCCTGACTTCTGTCTTTCAAAAAGTCATGTAACAACTCTCCAAGTTTC
>NC_043012.1:11891746-11899246 GCF_006345805.1 Octopus sinensis
AAAATCTAATTTATCATCGTTAGTCCGACAAAATGTTGTTTCGCCCAGAGGCCATCGGAAATGTGAGGCGAAACAATATACTTTTATTCACTCACAGATTTATCCTTGAGCACATTTTTGTAAGTCCCCACCACCTGATTTTCTTTCCTAATAGCTTCAAAAGACGAAATGCCATTTTAATGGCATTTTCTACAAATACGCTTCAGATGGCGTAGATTCCGATTGTATCGGAATTTGTTGTGAAAATACATTGACCGCAGGTGGAAAGAGGAGTTTGGGAAAATTCACACGAGTCAGATTTGTTTCCCTACAACATTTATATAAATGGTTAATTTTTCATCAAATTTACTACAAATACATTTCAGATTGTATACATAATGATTATATCGGAATTTAATATGAAAAAAAGAAAATAATATATGTGGAACATGCACAAATACATAATAACACACATCATAATATTTTCCCGAAATTTCATGCCTCCCCCACCTTGACTCAGGATATGATAACTGGAGACTGAGTGACAGAGAGCCGCACCAGCATCTGGTGCTACTTATTGACTGCTAGGTAGAGTGAAAGAGGGTGAAAGGAAGTGCCTTGTTCAAGGATACAAAACAACACCCGGCCCAGGGATCGAATTGACCACATTATTATTGAGAGCCAATATACTATAATTATAAGAACTTGAACTCAGAGCTACGTGGTTGCAAAATCAATTTCTTGATCGTGCAACAATTCCTGCATTCATTGATCAGTATAGCGAGAGGTTCATCCGCATTCCGTTAGTCGTGGCGTGGAGTATTCATGCATGCTGGGCCAGCAAAACAACAACAACAACAACGGGAGTTGTTTGCCTCTTTAGAACGGCCACTTCAAACACGAAGTATAGCTGACACTTGAAAGACAAAGCTAACGATGGAATATTTCCACAGAACACTTCAATCAAAATACGTTATCATCAAAATAACTATCTAATTATAATTCAGATATCGTTCCATAGAAATTAATTTTTTTCCCCATAATATTGTGTAACGTTTTGGTTATACTTTCTTCAGCAAGTTACAGGAAACTAAAGCTATAGTAATTCGGTGGTGGTGAATCTCAAGAGTGCGAGATGAGATCAAATTGTCACCGATATATATATATATATTATATATATATATATATATATATAATTTAGGTATAGGATAAAATCTTTATAAGAATTTATTAAGTAGTTAGCGTGAAAAACCTCATAAGGGAAAAATTTATTAATTATTCCCTATAAATATATTTATTTATATTAAGGGTATTACTATATATAAATGCCTCACGCTAGGAGGGACTCTTAAACTCAAAACTTTAAGAGTCCCGCCTAGCGTGAGTCATTTATGTATAGTAATGCCCTTAATATATATATATATATGGGTAAAGCCATCAATGAATTCTATTTTTCATGTACTGCATGTCTGAATATACCTGAGCATATTTTTGCAAGCATTAAACATATAAACATACATTCTCTCAGCAATATAACTATTAATAGCAGATCTGTGATTTTACCATTTTTTTTTTTTTTTTGCTGCTGTCTAAGATTGCGGTGGTCGGAGATTGCAGTTCGCTTTGTTCTTAACACCGCCAATAACCAATACCGCAACCGACGCCGCCACCACTACCACCACCACTACCAACAACAATATATAAACCATTACCCTCGTCAATATATACATGCCATCCCCACTCAGATTACCCCTCCCACTTATCTTCAGCACTCTTCTTATTGATTCTTATTACCTTTTTTTCTTGTTATTTTATTCTCAAACTTAAATATCCTATTTTTGTGTGTTATTAAATATGTTTATGATTTAAGGTTAATCTCAACATTTCTGTCTTGAGAAAATAGCTTTAATTTCCGGTTGCAATTAATGAATTCACCTCAGATTATATCTTCGTTTCCTCTTCTTCCTTCCGTCCTACCTTCTTTCCTTCCTCCTCTGCCACTTTCTCTTTCTTCTCTCTCTTCTTCTCCAGCATCTCCTCCATCATCATCATCATCATCATCATCATCATCATCTTCTTGTTCTTGTTGTTCTTATTGTTGTTGTTGTTGTTGTTGTTGTTGCTGTTGTTGTTGTTGTTGTTTCTTCTTCTTCTACTTCTTCTTGCTGTTGTTGTTGTTGTTGTTGTTGTTCTTCTTCTTCTTCTTCTCCTTCTCCTTCTTCTTCTTCTTCTTCTTCTTCTTTTTCTTCTTCTTCTTTTTCTTCTTCTTTTTCTTCTTCTTCTTTTTCTTCTTCTTCTTTTTCTTCTTCTTCTTCTTTATCTCCTCCTCTTCCTTCTTCTCCTACACTTCTTCCCGCTCCTTTCTCTTAGTTTTGCTCTGCAGCTATTAAATTCTTTCTGGTACCATTTATCATTTTTATGTCAGAATTTCTATGAAAACTATCGCCGTTTAAATCATCATCGCCAAGCTGTTAGAAAACGGGTTTCATTTCTTTCCTTCTCCTTCTTCTCATTCATTCATTTTCTTTTTTTTTTAATCTTGTTTTATTCTGATTTTTCTTTTCCTTTTCCATTTTCTTTTTCTCTTTCTTTTCTTTTTTTTGGTAAAACTCAGCAATTGTAATAATGGTCAATATGACAGCAACATCGAAAAGCAGCGGACTCTGGAATATGAAATGTTGTTTCAATTTCCGGCTGAAGCAAAATTTGCTTTCATTTAGAACGCTTATACCTTCAGGGTAAATCATGAGTATTATAATGAAAACTGTTACAGGAAGATATATATATATATGTATATATATATATATATATATATATATATATATACATATATATACATGTGATCTCTTGAGCACCACCAGCAAACTTTTTTTCCTCTGTCTTCCCTTCTCGGATCTTTCCTTCTCCTTTGTTTCCGACGAAGAGCTCCGCTCGAAACGTTAACCCTCCTTCCCTTCTTTGCTGAGCGTCAAATAATACTTTAATTGTTCCACGTCCTCGCGTTGCTGTGTTTTTTTCTGTGTTTTTCTGTTTGGATTAACTTTAACTACATATATATAATATATATATATATATATATATATATATATATATATATATATATATATATTATATAATATATATATATATATATACATATATATATACACACACATATATATATGTATATATATATATATAATATATATATATATATAATATATATATATATATAATTTCATAGATAGGTATATAAATAGAGAACGTGGATAACAGATATATCATCGATTTCCTTAATTCTCTCACTACCTCTCTGCCCCTCTACTCTCTCTCTCTCTCTCTCTCTTTCTCTCTCTCTCACTCTCCTTTATTTCACAGTGTATTTTCTGTCTTTTATTTTTCATTTATGTTTCTGCTTCTTGAGTCAAATAAAATTCCCTTCTATTCCTCCTCATTCAATTTTTGTCTTTCTAGCCTCTCCTTTATATTTACTTATAATTTGAGGGAAAATGTAGATTGTGAAGTGGGCGATATTTAGCTGTTATTTCTAGTGGTTTGTATGATTATATATTAGCTCCATCATTAGCTTCACTATTTCGTTGATATAAAAAGTCAATGAGTACATAGAAGCCAGTATTGAGTGTTGCGGGGTATGCCTTAGGACAAAGAAATCAGGTTCTATGCTGGGGGGATCGAGAAGGAAATCGTAGAGCCGAAACTGCGGCTGGCTTATTGTTTCCTCGCTTGTTTTATTCCGTTCTTGCCCTCTTGGTGGAAACAGGAATAAAATATCTCCATCCATGAACGTCACATCCGGTCTGCTCCTGCGTAGCCATCTGATTCAGGCTGTTTGTATACATCTCACTGTCTGTCTCTCTGTCCGCCTGTGCTTGCCTATCTGTCTATTTGCCTTTGCCTGTCTGTCTGTCTGTCTTTCTTTCTTTCTTTTTTTTCTTTCTTTCTCTCTCTATCTCTCTCTCTCTCTATCTCTCTATCTCTTTCTTCCTCTCCCAAGCGACTTCTTTAAATTCCTCGTGCTGTCGTGTTCACTTAACCTCTGTCACACTCACTTGCCGTCTAGTTCTGATGCTTTGGCTTTGTCCCTTCTCTCGAATATCGAACTGAATATCATATAGCTAGCTAGTTATTTCTCATTGCATATGTGTGTGCATATGCATGTGTTTGTGAGTGTGTGTTTGTGCATATATGTGTGTGTGTGTGTTCGAGTATTATGTGTGCACTTCACATCGGCGCGTTTACAACCAGCAGCTCCATCCCTTGAGCGATTTGTACGATACACTAGAAAACAAGATGTTGCTTGTCATTCGTTCGACCTAATTCCATTTCCTGAGGACAAAAGGCACCACGTGAGACTCTATTAAAATGCATTGTAACCGATTTTGAGAGAATGAGAAAAAGCAAAATTGCCTCTACTATTTGACTGCTGCTAAATTTCCCTGAAGAATAAAACACAAAGTTGACATCAGCGAGATTTGAACACACACGCATACACACATATTTACACACACATACGCACATTCACACACACATACACACACACACACACACACATATATATATATATATATATACGCACATATGCACATATATACGCATAAATGTATGTATACCTATTTCTTTATTACCCACAAGGGGCTAAACACAGAGGGGACAAACAAGGACAGACATAGGTATTAAGTCGATTACATCGACCCCAGTGCGTAACTGGTACTTTATTTATCGACCCCGAAAGGATGAAAGGCAAAGTCGACCTCGGCGGAATTTGAACTCAGAACGTAGCGACAAACGAAATACCGCTTAGCATTTTGCCCGACGTGCTAACGCTTCTGCCAGCTCACCGCATAAATGTATGTATACCCTTTACTCTTACTCTTATATTTGTTTGAGTTATTTGACTACGGCCATGCTGGAGCACCGCCTTTGATCGAACATATCGACCTTAGCACTTATTATTTATAAGCCTAGTACTTATTCTATTGGTCACTTTTACCCAACCGCTAAGTTAGGGAGACGCAATCACACCAACATCGGTTTTCAAGCGCTGGTGGGAGGACAAATACAGACACAAACGCACACGCACGCACACACACACACACACACACAACACACACACACACACACCACACACACACTCACACACGACGGGCTTCTTTCCGTTTCCGTCTTCCAAATTCAGTCACAAAGCATTAGTCAGCTCGAGTATAGTAGAAGACACTTGTCCAAGGTGCCACGCAGTGGGACTGAACTCGGAACCATGTGGTTGGTAAGCAAGCTACTTCCCACGCAGCCACTCTTGCGCCTATGCATGTATGTATGTACGTATGTATGTAGGTATGTATGTATGCATGTCTTTCTGTCTCTGTCTCTGTCTGTCTGTCTGTCTGTCGTCTGTCTGTCTGTCTGTCTGTCTCTCTCTCTCTCTCTCTCTCTCTATATATATATATATATATATATATATATATATATATAGTGAGAATTTACCAAAGAAGCAAAAGACGAAGACGGGTGTCTAAACAACAAAAAGATGTTTTAGTTTAACGCTCGAGAAGAAAGAAGGTATTTTACGTTTCGAGCCTACGCTCTTCGACAGAAAGGAACACAAAAATAAACAGGGAGATAAAATAGTAAAAAGTTTAGTTGTTAGCGATCTATCATGGCGAATGCCGGACAGAGGACTCATACAGGAGAGCTAGGAAGGAAGGGAGATAATAAAGTAGTGGTGATCCCAAAACGAAGGTGCGCGTGCGTGTGTATGTGAGAGCGTGTATGTGCGTGTGGAAGGGGGTGACATTGATGTGTGCGTGTGTGCATGTGTAGGTGTGTGGATGATGATGTAGGTGCTGGGAAGGGGTTAGTGCTAGTGTTTGTGGGGTTGTGATGTGGTGTATAGTTTGGTATATATATATATACATACATATATATATATATACATATATATATATACATATATACATATAATTATAATTATATGTTTATATATATATATCAGCAGATTGAGTGAAATTTTCCTAGGATTAAAAATTGGCAATATTAGATAATCCAGGATTTATCGTATGTGAAATAGAAAGAGGGACAGGTTCATAGCTGAAACCATTTTCTTCGCCAATCTCTCATTTTCTCACCTTAACACTTTACATTTTTCCTATTTTCTTTCAAACTAAATAATTCAGGAAACATTACTTCTTCCCGCCTTTCTTTCGATCTGCTCTCTCTTTTTTACCTGTTTCTTTACTTAAACCTTTCACACAATTCTTCACCTTCGAATTTCATTAAGAAATCTCAATTTTTTCCTCGTTTCATTTTTCATCTTTCACCTTTTCCTATTTACTCTTCTCTAACCTTTAAAACGTTATATTTTTAAAACCCAGCCCTACACATCGCTGTTCATTCATTCTTTCACTCCATTCTTCTTTGCTCTTTGTCTTAACTTTTCTGCCACATTCCTTCGAAAGACCAGTTTTATCTTTTGCTCGTTTATTTTCCCTTCTATTTCAGCATTTGATTTCTTTCATCTCACGCGCGGACAAAAGGCTTCAAATTTATTGAATCGAGAATAGTGGAATTAATTACTAAAAGCATTTAAAGGAAGCTTATTTTATCAACTTTGGCAGAATGAGAGGATGAGTTCGGTGGAATTTCACCTCAGAACATTAAGAATGACACAAAACATTGTTAATTTGACAGGCGATTAACACATTTTGCCTTTCATCAACGCAAGGATAATAATAGTGGATTCAAAGTATTGGCATAGAGTCAGTTATTTTGGAGAAAGAGAGAGAGAGAGAGAGTCGATTAAGTAGATCTCAGTGTTCTACTGGTACTTATTTTACCGATTTCGGGAAAGACAAAATGCAAAGTCGAACTCGGTGGAATTTAAACTCAGAAACTAGAGTCGAAAGACTCTCAGCCTCTTGAAACTGCCAGCTTGCCAGATTCATAATGATCAAGATAATAATAATCCCTTTTAATTTTGACCCAAGGTCAGCACAAAACCACTCATTTCGGAGGAAGAATGTCGCTAATTTGTTGTTTAACCCCAGGTCAGGCATGTTTTAAGAGATATATAAGCAAAGGCGTTCTAGTCACGGCAATACAATTTATTATTTAAAGAAGTCTATTTAGGACCATTTTATTTCTTAAGTTGGAAGAAATTTAATTATTTTTTCCCCAAAGAAATTAGAGCGAATCCATAAAGAGTCTCTAAAAACGGTGGATTGCTCGATAAAATTGACGGTTACCCAGTTCAGCTTCACTGAATTCGCTGCTCTCATAAACTTAACTGGAGAGCAGAATTTTTCTCTTCACTTTCATTACCTTATTTAAGCGATCCTTAAAGCAGTTTAAGAGGACTGTACCGGCTGGAAAAACCCCTTGTCTTCGCCCTTTTAGGCCTCAAAGGCTATGCTATTTCTTTTTCGAAGGCGTTAATCATCCTTATAAAGGATTCAAATCGGCTAGCAGTTGAATGCCTTCTAACACCACGATAACAACAATCCGGGAATAAGTCTCGTGATTAATGAT
>NC_043012.1:11904246-11916746 GCF_006345805.1 Octopus sinensis
ATTGAGAGATATGCACACACATATGCACAAACACACGCATACACATAAACATGTACGAGCCCAAATAGAACGTAGACAGATGCTCATTTAGAGGGAGATACAGAGATTCACCGATATTCACACAGCGTTGAAATCTCTGGAGGATGTTACTGTCTTTGAGAGATAGCCGCGAAACTAAATTGAATTTCTCGTCATTCTTATCCCTACTTCCAAATCTATTTGCTGGAAACCCACACGTGCTGTGCGTACATACATCCACGCACATACTGACACTAACACATACTTACACTCATATGCTCACACACATGTAGACACACACACTGAGAGAGTGAGGAAGAAGGATAGAGGGGCAGGTAGAGAGGGAAATAGAGTGAAAGTATTTGCGACGGAGAGAGAGAGAGAGAGTGCGAGGCACACACGTACGCATACATGTAAACGTATATATTTATATATGTATAATGCATGTGCGTATAAACTATCTTTCGTATATGCTCGTATGTATGTGTGTGTGTGTGTGTAGAGATGTGTATATGAGCGTAGTGATGCGTACATGAGTATATATGCGTGTGTATGGGCGCATATGCGTAGACATATATATGTATATATGTGTGTTTGCATGTATATGTACACGCGTGTGTGAGTATTATATATATGTGTGTGTGTGTGTACGAGTATGTGAGTGTGTATATGTGTGCATAAGCTGATTCTATGAACGAAATTATACGTTCTCCATGTCTATTGGAGTAACTTCTCTTTCTTCAAGGTTTTTTCATAGCGTTATTTTCTCAATAACTGATGAGATGCCGAAGCAGACTTCAGTCCCGGTATCCGAAGCTCTGAGTTTTATTATGACAGCCAACTAATTGTCACATTCTATATATATATATATATATAGATATATATATATATATATATATATATATATATATATATTATATATATATATATGAGAAATTAAAAAAGGAACATACACACACTTACATGATTATAATATAATTTTTAATGTATCGACAGGTTTCGCAATCGCTATTTATGATATAATGTTTAATTTATATGAATATATATTTTTTCTTAAAAAAAGTTAACAATGAAATCATACCTTACATTTATTATAAACCAACTGACTCAAAACAATATCTTCTTTTTAACTCATGCCACCCGAAACACATAAAAATAAACATCCCTTTTAACTTAGCAAAAAGGATCTGCACAATAGTGTCTAATAGAACAACTCGGGACCTTCGTCTTCAAGACCTCAAAGCAACACTTATTGAAAGACAATATCCACCCTCTCTTATCGACGAGGGAATTAAACGTGCCAAACAATTAGACACAAAAACACTAAGAACAAAAAGACAGAGCACCACACCTCAAACCAAAATATTACTTTTTATATCAACACACAACCCCAGAAACAGTGAGCCATTCAACACTATTGTGCAAACTCTCCCTTTACTAACTAGAGATTACTAACAAATGCGATGCTTTACAAAACAAACACGAAACCAACGGTTGAAAAATGTGGACCCCCGAACTGTAGCACCTGCCCCAACCTGCTTGAAGGCTCGGATTTCCTTTTCAAACAAGGACAGAGGTTCACAATAAAAACTAATTTCACCTGTGCCTCTGAGAACCTAATTTAATTTAATAACCTGCTCGGGTTGCAGTCATCAGTACATTGGACAAACGAGTTTAACTTTGAGGAAGAGAATCACTCTGCATAAGGAGCAAATCCATTTCCCGCAATACAGAAAAATTCCTCTTAGTGAACACATAGAAAAATGTACTGGTAATATCAAACCAAATTTTACAGTCTTCCCTTTCTACCAGTGCAAAGACACAATGTCTCCACTAGAACGCTTAAATAAACTTTTTTCATTGAAAAATACAACACGCGTCTCAATATGCAATCATAACTAACTTTTATACTTTTACATATTACATCACTGTACATAAATCCCCTACTAAACAAGGTCCCCTTTTTTTAAACCTGTCTCCTTTCTGTACTTATATTTATTCTCCACCCAAAACCTAAACAGTTATCTCCCTTACACACAACAATAACAATAATAACAGCCAATTACCTCCCTTTACTTGTCAACTTGTAAAATCATTCACTCGTGAATTTCATTAAAAACAACATGGACCAAATTTCTTCTTAAGGAAAAATATATATTCATATAAATTAAACATTTTATCATGAATAGCGATTGCGAAACCGGTCGATACATTAAAAATTATATTATAACCATGT
The DNA here is from genome assembly GCF_006345805.1 of Octopus sinensis. Taxonomy (NCBI): domain Eukaryota; kingdom Metazoa; phylum Mollusca; class Cephalopoda; order Octopoda; family Octopodidae; genus Octopus; species Octopus sinensis. The sequence continues at coordinate 11,906,501 of NC_043012.1, forward strand.
AAGTGTGCGTATTTTCCTTTTTTAATTTCTTATATACATTACAATCCACCACGTGGGGACAACCGAAATTCCTCTTTTCTATTACTACTTATAATATATATATATATATATATATATATATATGTTATATATATATATATGTATATATTATATATATATATATATATATATATATTATATATATATGTTATGTATATATATATATGTGTGTATATGTATGTATATTTATACATGTATATGTATTTATGTACGTGTGTACGTGTGTGTGTGTGTGCATGTGTGTTGTGTGCGTCAGTATAAATTCTTATTAATTGTGTGTAGCAGTGTAATAAACAGAGTCCGACGTTTTAACTTTTGTTAGGAAAAAGTGCTTTTCAGTGGACGGTCATGTCCGTCAGCTAAAGAAATTTTTCGACTCTCCAAAGATGAAGGCCAGCACAACAGCTTTTTCTAGTTATATTTAAAGTACGATTACATTTTTGAGATATATTTTACAGCTGTTGAATATAATGTTTTATTTTTCCTTTTTTTAAAATAATAAATAAATTTGAGTTAATGAGTTGAATAACTCTTGAGTGTAATTCTCTAAAGTAACAACTATCTAGGTTTTAGTTGTCAGACCATCAGACCATTGTTGAATATGAGGGAATACTTGATAAAAGGAAGTAAATATTAATCGTCATATAACTTGTACAATTTAGGTTTGAGAATTGGCTCAAACAGTTGATAGTTGATACGAAAATATATCAACTACTTGTTGATATAATTTCATAGTTGAACTATCAACAAGTTGGTAGTTGATATGAAAGAGTCTCTTGTACAGAGAGTTCTTTCGAAAATAATTACCAAAATATTGTGCATGAAGCACAAAATCAACCCAGTTTAACAATGTGCGAATTCCTTAAATCAATGGTAATAGCAAAAAAGCAGCAAACTAAAACACTGCGTATACAAGAAAAAAAGGATATTTTATTGCTATCAGCTTATCAAAGCGAGGAAATGATGTTCTCAATACTTGACATAATAATTCAGTGGAGCGAAAAGAATATACAATTTGTTTATTCATGTTGCAGAAAAACAGGATTAAATAGATTTTTAGGTTACATTGAGTGGAAAAAGTATTATATATATATATATATATATATATATATATATACATATATATACATATATATATATATACATACATATATATATATATACATAATATATATATATATGCATATGTATATGTATTATATATGTGTGTGTGTGTGGTGTGTATATGTTTGTGTGTCTGTGTGTCCACCCTAGCATTGCTTGACAACCGATGCTGGTGTGTTTATATCCCCGTCACTTAGCAGTTCGGCAAAAGAGACCGATAGAATAAGTACTAAGCTTACAAAGAATAAGTCCTGGGGTCGATTTGCTCGACTAAAGGCGGTGCTCCAGCATGGCCGCAGTCAGATGACTGAAACGAGTAAAAGAGTAAAGAGTAATATACACATATATATACATATACATATATATATATATATACATGTATATATACATATAGATGTATGTATGTACATATATGTATGTATATATGCATATATTTATATATTATTTATGTTTTCATATGATCGAACGCCACGCATCCTTTTCCAAGTAAGTTTTATCTATATACACATATATATATATATATACATATATATATAATATATATATATATATATATATATATATAATATATACATTATTATTATACATATATATACACAAATACATATATATATACATATACATATATATATATATACATATACATATATATACATATATATATATACATATATATATATATATATATATATATATATATATATATATATATATATATATACATACACATATATATATATACGTGTGTGTGTACTCTCTATCAGAGTCTTTGTGGAAAGCGTTGTGACTTAATAGTGAGGGTGTTGCACTGAAGAACGCAAGATCGTGGTTTCGCTTCTCAGACCGGGCGGTGCATTGTGCTCATGATCAAAACACTTCATTATTTCACGTTGCTCCAGTTCACTCAGCAGTAAACCGGTTCTTTGAGTTCTTGCACTTGAGACAGTATTTTACTTCAAAACATCCACAATACGAAAAGAAGCTTATAATATAAAGAGAACAATCCTTTCTACTGTAGGCAAAAGGCCAGATATTTTGAGGAAAAGAGCTCGTCGAATATATCGTTCCCAGTCCCTAACTGGTTTTTATTCTATCGATTCCCGAAAAGATGAAAGGCAAAATCGAGCTCGGCGGAATTTGAACGTAGAGCGCAAAGCCGGAAGGAATATCACTAAGCATTTTGTTATGCCTTGGACCATTCTGTTAGCTCGCAGCTTTGATAGCTTGAATGATGAAACATGACACTTTAATTCAGTAGTCGAATATTAAATACGAAAATCTTTAATTTTCTAAACTTTCTTAAACTAGAAGGCATTTTCGCTGTCATAGTTATTTAAAATTTTGAACAAATACTCCTTATAGAGATATATTATCGTTACTTTACAAATCAACTCTGGAAGAAATGGTCAATCTAGCAGTGGTAGAGACATACATTCATACACATATTCCCGGTGATATTTTCTATGTTAGTTTTAACGGTAATCCGCTTTTACTTGGATTTAGCCAACTTTTATCGCTTGCTATAGAGGAGGTTGACTTTGATGTAGTAACTGTGAACTGTCATTTGCCTAAATTAATGTATGTTTATGCAGACAAAAGGTACGATTGTGTATTTCCTGATATTCATAAACGTGAAAAAATAGTTACAAACAAAATTAGTGTAGAACAGGCAGTTTACAGGGGAAGGAACAACGCCACAGGTCAAACGTTTTGAGAAATTCAATCGAGAAAGGTGGAGGTAAAAATGAGATGTTTATAATCTGTACACCTCCTTCATTACTCTTTCATGTATATTTAATACGTTCAAATTTGCACCAATTCACCTTCATATAGAAGGGATTGTCTTCCTCTATAATAATTGCTCACCAGAGGCACATCACACAATTGAGGAATATTTCCGATGAAACACTTTCTACCCCTTTGTAAATTACTACCAACTCTCGCATAAGACATGTTTCGCCTATTACCTAAATGTCGATGAAACAATTTCAGTATCTTGTTCCCAGTTAAGCTGATCGGGGGAAACGTCAAATTTTACTTTCAACGAGGAAGCAATAAGCGGAAGAAACTCGAGCCAAATTCAGACTCTTTTCGTTATGAAGAGACGATTAGTGAAACAACAAATTCTGGTAACACTCCAGTAAAATGGTCAATCACTCTGCACACACACACACACACATTTCGAAAGCTGAAACAATGCAAAGCGCATTGTGACTAGCAGTGTATTGCAACATCCGATAGTCTGGCCGATCACGTGATCACGTGATATATATACTTTTATATCCTTCTATAAATTGGATATACAGATTCTACGAAGCATGTGTAAACATACCTATCTTCCTTCACACGACGTACTTCAAATTAATCCCCTATACTCGATACTTCAGTAAATACAAACTCTCAGCGATCTCAACCACTTCATACGACTTCCACGAACTCTCAACGACTCCTACAACTTCTCTCTTTATAAGAGTTCGGCTAGACCATTCTTTCAACCTCACAGGGGTGTCAATGACTCTCGCCACATCTCATCCTTTGAGATTTACTTCCTAGCAAATTCTATGACGTCAACAATATATATATATAAATATATCTGCTTTCCATGTACCACGTCCTCAGGTGTTTTTTTTTGTTTTTCTCCGTTTTCTTTTTAATTTCCTAATATATATATATATATATATATATATTATATATATATATATATATATATATATTATATATATATATACATATATATATACATATATATACACATATATACATACACACACACCACACACACACACACGCACATATATATATATATATACAGTTATATAGGTGTATTAAAGAAATGATATAAGCACTAAGCACCTGTCGTGCTGGTTAAATATCTGTATTAACAGTTTGTAACTTAAATGTGAATGCGCATCACCCAAAGACTTAGGTCTGTGAAAAGTCGTGAAATAAAGACTTAAGTCACAAAATGATTATATATGTGTGTGTATGTGTGTTTGCATGCATATATGCACGTATGAATATATATATGGATATGTGTGTGTGTCTGCGTATGTATAGGTGTGTGTGTTTGTATGCAGAAAGCATACAAAAAAGAGAAGCAAAAAGAAAGATCACAGATAGGAGCTTGTCACATTTCTCTGCTTAAACGTGTTAACTTCGAAACAGTAAAAAAAAAAATGCATCTTCTATCGATTTTCGGTTATACACTTTTAGAAAACAACCCACTTCAAACTGCTTACCTTCACACCATCTTCTGTCGGTAAGAAAATATTGGCAGACGTCCAAAAATCCCATAATGATATGACTTAAGTAATCAATACATAAGAATATTGAACACTGTCAGTTAGATGGCGCACGGGGTTGAAAATGCTTTTCTAACAAATAGTAGAGTTATATAGCTGATCGCTTGATGTTGTTTTGGAGTGAATGGGAATAAACCAAATACGACGTAGAAATGCTAGTCAAAAAACACGCTGGAAAACACGTATTCTCTGTGTAGAATACACTTTGTAGTGCTCAAGAGATTTAAACTGGAGCGGGTAGAGGAGTAAATGTAAGGAAAAGCAAGTTGGGCAAGTCGATATACAAAAAATATTAAAAACATTTAATATGAAAAATGTACGTGTGTTTACGTATAAGAAGTTTCAAATTACACAGAATAGAAATGATATCAGGAATTAAAGGGCTTGAATAAGTGTTTTTACGAGTCCAACAGCTGTTTCTGGGTACTTGGTGATCCAAAATAATGATTGCAAATTGATTCGATCATCGGATAATACAGCCCTCCGTCTTCAGGGAAGAATTTTACATTTGAGGTGTTGACTAAACGCTAATCACGAAGCAGGCAGGGAGACTTGCAACTGTCGCGTCTCTCAATTATGTCCTCTTGCAGGCTCCTGTCTACACAAAAATGTAATCTACCATCAAGCAAGAGTATATATAGGCGGCATCGTAGATTTCAAGCGTCGCCACCGTGCACACATTTATAACTATCTTTTGTTTTCAAACGGATAATTGTTCTGGTTCAAGCACTGCTGATACGTCCAGTAATGGATTCGCAAACAAGGTTCATGTCATTCGGTAGGTATTTTTGTGCATTCTCGTTCAATAGCTGCCCTCAATATGTTGCCTGTTGCTAGTTTTCTGCCATAAACTTTACCTTTTATGCATCCCCATAAAAAAATCCAGTGAACTTTGATAGTAAAACAGTTACCGTGCAATTATCTTTTACTGTATGGCATTCGCAATAAATTAGATTACTTTGAAAAGCGTATTTGATGACATATAAAACCCTTTTTTACCCCCAAAATGTCTCGAGAAATCACTTCAGTCCTTTCATAGAAATTGCTTTAAATATTGGTTCAAAATTTTGGCACAACCCCCTGCAATTTCAAGGAAAAGGATAAGAAAATTTCATTAACCCCTGTGGTACTTATTTCATCGACCACAAAAAAATTAAAGTTGACCGCTGCGGAATTAGAACTCAGAATGTAAAGACGGGCTAAATACCGTTCAGCATTTTACTCGGCGTGCTAACGTTTCTACCAGCTTCCTGCCTTAAAAATATTGGTCTCAAATTTGGCACATGGCCGGCAAATTCGGGGGAGGGAATAACTCGATTACAACGGCCCCAGTGTTCAATTGGCACATCTATTTCATCGACCCCGAAAGAATGAAAGGTAAAGCCGACCTTGGCGGAATTTGAGCTCCGTAAGTAAAGTCGAAAGAAATGCCGCTAAGCATTTTGCCCGGCGTATGGAAAAAAATTATAAATATCTTAATGTATCACTACGCGCGTTTTATTTGTGCCTTTGCTTGCTTCGAGTTTTCTCGCTTGTTAAGCAATTTTTTCGTGCGGTAACGATTTTGTCAAATGCTGTAATACACTGAGAATTTTATTCCTGAAATTGGGATGCGTCTAATATACCATCAAAAACGGTATATGTTACATTATTTCTTTATTGCCCACAAGGGGCTAAACATAGAGGGGACAAACAAGGACAGGCAAAGGGATTAAGTCGATTACATCGACCCCAGTGCGTAACTGGTACTTAATTTATCGATCCCGAAAGGATGAAAGGCAAAGTCGACCTCGGCGGAATTTAAATACTGTATATGATACATGCCTGTGTGTTGAGTATGCACGTGTGCATTTGCGTACGTAAGTACAGAGGGAGAGCGGGAGAGAGAGAGAAGAAAAACGAGAGAGGAGGGGGATTGGAAGGGAGAGAGAGAGAGAGAGAGAGAGAGAGAGAGAGCATGAAAAGAGTCAACGCTATTAAAAATGAAATTAAGTAAAATATACGATGCACTCAGTAAATGAGGGTGATTGAATTTTGGTGACAGAGAAATAAAATTGCATGCGAGTTGTGACTGCTGGTAATGGATGGTATTAAGGAAGAAAATTCGAAGAACCAAAATCAAGAGATTTTCAGAGACAGCAGAATAATTGAAGCTTCAGCGGTATAAAGAAAGAATTATTTAAAAGCTTTATTAAATCAAAGAAATCTAAGGGTGGTGAAGATCTAACACGGCTTTCGGTAAACGCAGCATCAACGTTAAAAATCAGAAAAAATATTTAAAAAAGAAGATAAACAGTGAAAAGAAATACAAAAAAAAAGAAATAAGATAATGAAATTTGTGTCCGAGTTGCTTGTTAGAGATGAAAGTAAAATAAAGAAATTAGTTCATCATTTATTGTCTGGACATGAAATGTTTGCTACTGTCGACTGTGTTAAAATAGGTGGATGTAGCTACAATGTTGAGCAAAAGCACCAAAAAATAAGTAAATAAAAAGAAAAAAAAACACATGGAACAAAAAAAAAAAGCGATTTTGGTGTATTTAAGTATGTAATATTGGTTCCAAATTTTGGCTGAAGGTTAGCAATTACGATTAAAAAACAGGTACTCTCGACTGGTACCTGTTTTATGAACTCCGTCAGAATGAAAGGCAAAGTCGACTTCGGCGGAATTTAAACTCAGAAGGTAAAGAGGACGAAATACCGTAAAGTATTTCGCCCGGTGTGCTAACGACTCTGCCAGCTCGCCGCCTTATTGAAGGTATGTAATGTTCTTTTGTAATCTAGGCACAAGGACCGAAATTTCGGGGGAGGGGTCAGTCGATTAGATCGACCCCCAGTATCAGTGTTTCGTCGTCTTTACGTTCTCAGTTCAAATTCCGCCTGAGTCAACTTTGCTTTCATCCCATTCGGAGTCGATAAAATAAGTACCAGTTGAGCACTGGGGACAATGTAATCGACATACCCCCTGCTCCCAAGATTGCTGGCCTTGTGCCAAAATTTGAAATCAACGTTTAAACCGATCTAGATCTATATTGCAGAATTTTTACAAAAGTAGCTACAGCAGAAAACACTGCTGTGTATAAAATGTAAGTTAACAGAACACAAATAACGATAATGAAAATATCCGATGTGATTATAGTAATAAACTATGCAACCCCATCCCAACCGCAAAACAAAACACACACACACATAGACACACATACACAAACAAAAAAACACACAGTACAAAATTAGCTTATGGGTGTTCTAATTCGTATTTAGGACTCGGTGGGGAATATTTTGTGCCTTTTCCTTAAAAAACCCCCCGCAGATTGTACGATATAAATATGAACCTATATATACTAAACAATGTTGCAGGATAATGCTGACTTTTATATATTAACATCTAAGCAAATCAAAATCTCGATTCGATTTCGAATAACAGTTTCAACAATTGCATTTAACTTCCTTTGAAATGGTGCGAAAAGTACAAAAGCTCAGGTCATACAAGATGTCCAACAATTTGGTTCCGTACCAACGTAACATCATACGCTTTCGTTTGTTTCTTAAAGGGAAACTGTCTCCCGCCGACCTTGTTGCTGTTCTCGTTCAGACCTAACCGTACAAACTGATTACTAAAGGCATTCTCGCCGAGACCACATGACACTTTCTTTTCAAATTCACTGCAATCTAATATGTTTTTCTTTTTAAATGTAACAAGAAGGCATTTTCGAGAGATTAGATTCTTATTTCTAACAAATCATGCAGTCACGTAAAAGCAGTCTTGTTCACTTATTTACGTGTAATTAAAATTTACGTGTAATTAAAATTTATTACTGTAGTAATATGTACAAGTAATAATCGTATGGGTGTGTGGTTATGAAGTTTGTTTCACACCCTTATAGTTTTGTGTTCGACTCCACTGTGCGACACCTTCAGGAAATGTCTTTTACAGTAGTTTTGATTCGGCGAAATTCTTGGTAATGGAATTTAGGTAGACAGAAACTGTCTGAAAATTCTCTGAAAACCTATCCCTGTTCTTGGTTGGTAGACTTAATCTGTTGGTTGGATTAGCATCTCCGCACCGTCTTGGTGCACCTAATAATAGAGCCCACTCTTTTGTGAAGATTTTGGCCTGATCCCCGGTCTGAGATTACGTCTTCCTTTTCTCTCACCTGTCTGAGAAGGCAATGAGTACCGTGCTTCTTCATCTCACAGGTAAACAATTGTTTTTGTTCGCTTGCAATGTTGACTTGAAATTCTTCCATGGACGAAAGACATGCAGTAAGCAAAAGAAGTATCCCCCTTTCCTCCTCTTCACCATCGCCATCGTCGTCGTCATCGTGAACATCATCATCATCAAGGTAACAATTGTGTACAGTAGGTTGTGTCTAAAAACGGTTACACGCAAATAAAAATATACATGAAAATGATTCCTAACATTGGCGGAAGGCCACATTTTGTAAGAGAGGAGGGCAGAGTCGATCAACATCGATCTCAGTATATGTCTGATATTCATTTTATTGATTATCGATTACCACCCCTCTGCAAAAGAAAAAAATAGCATAAAATAAATAAGAATGACTATTAAACGTATGAAACCAACACAGTCCTCAAATTATTCCAATGAAAAACTACCAGACGACCAAAACAATAAACAGTATATGCAGCAACAGTCAATTACGAAACGCCGACGACGACTGCAACAACAACTGCAACAACTAAATGATAGAAATGTTTGTCCCCCTCTATGTTTAGCCCCTCGTGGGCAATAACGAAATAAGAAATGATGAAAACTCACTGAAACAAGCTATAAAAGACATTAATAACATAACGATAACACGTTGAAGACGTAAAACAAGAAATTATTAAACAAATATTAGACGAAGTCGTGCCAGCAGTTTGAAACACATAAACAGCCAAGATCAATAACTGATATATATATTTTTTAGTTGTTCCAAATTTTTAGGTAAGTGACAGTCTTTTGATTTTGTTTTCGTTCAGTTCTCTCTATCATTTCTCGTGCTTATCATTTATAACTTATTCCCTTTTCAAGGAATTGCTTTATTTCATAACGTATTTTTTCCCGTACTTTTATTTTCTAGCAATTTTTTTTTTGTTCATATATTTTATATTTTATACATACATAAGATCTCAGATTTACAAATGAGATATGAGATTCTGAAATTTTCAAGCTTTTCTTTAGAACATTAGCGATGTCGGTGAAGTGAAAATGAAAATGGTTTTCAACGGAAATCGAAAACGAAACCTTGTTGGAAAATCTATCCGTCACGATTTTCCACCTTATATGCCCTTAAGAACTTTCCTGTTTTCTTTGATATCTCATTTGTTTCCTCACGTCAGATGACGATGTTTTTGTTTACGATTCTTAGGCAAACTTTCTCTATACCGATTTTTGGTAATGCTTTCTCAATACTTCCTATCTGCATATTACTAACAAGTTTCGAGGTGAAACTTATTCCAATATCAATTCAGTCTATTCTTTTGAAATAGTTGGGCTGTATTTGACTTGTTTTTGGTAATCGATGCCAACGCCAGAAGTTAGCTTCTTTTTAATATTTTATATCACCTTTCTATTGTGAACAATCACTGGTTAACGGCGTTAAGGGATTTCCTGTATAATTCGGATGAAATGAATATCACATGGAACTCTGTTCAAAAGTAAAGATGGATCAATTCTCTCGCCTATGTTTACAAACTTCGGTGACATCTCCGAAATACATACATGGTTCTGGGTTCAGTCCCACTGCGTGGCACTTTGGGCAAGTGTCTTCTCCAATAGCCTCGGGCCGACCAAAGTC
>NC_043012.1:11921746-11934246 GCF_006345805.1 Octopus sinensis
GACTCAAACCCAAATGAAATGAAATGAAATGAAAGCCCGTCGTATATATGTATATATATGTGTGTGTGTGTTTGCGTCTGTGTTTGTCACCCCAACATCGCTTGAAAACCGATGTTGGTGTATTTACGTCCCCGTGGTTCGGCAAAAGAGACCGATAGAATAAGTACTAAGCTTACAAAGAATAAGTCCTTGGGTCGATTTGCTCGACTAGAGGCGGTGCTCCAGCATGGCCGCAGTTCAAATGACTGAAACAAGTAGAAGCGTGTATATGTATGTAGGTATTACATAAACATACATACAAAAATATACACGTAGGCGCAGGAGTGGCTGTGTGGTAAGTAGCTTGCTAACCAACCACATGGTTCCGGGTTCAGTCCCACTGCGTGGCACCTTGGGCAAGTGTCTTCTACTATAGCTTCGGGCCGACCAAAACCTTCTGAGTGGATTTGGTAGATGGAAACTGAAAGAAGCCCGTCGTATATATGTATATATATATATATATATATGTATGTGTGTGTATATGTTTGTGTGTCTGTGTGTCCTCCAACATCGTCTGACAACCGATGCTGGTGTGTTTACGTCCCTGTCACTTAGCGGTTCGGCAAAAGAGACTGATAGAATAAGTACTGGGCTTACAAAGAATAAGTCCCGGGGTCGATTTGCTCGACTAAAGGTGGTGCTCCAGCATGGCCGCAGTCAAATGACTGAAACAAGTAAAAGAGTAAAAGAGTAAAAAGAGTATGCGTACACACGTGTCAATATACTATTAATACGATCTCGCTTTTTCTCTGTTTGTCTGTCTGTCTGTCTGTCTGTCTGTCTGTCTGTCTCCCTTTTTCTCACATAAACATACATATATGCACTCATGCACATGCCTCAAATTTATTATTCACAAAAAGCAAGTATGAACATGCATGGAGACAGATATATAAGAAATTTAATTATTTATGCACGAAAATATATAAATAGAACGCACACACACACACACACACACACACATACATACATATATACATACGCACATACATACATACAGACAGACAGACAGACAGACAGAGAAGTACATACATACGCAAACACATATTTGTATGCACATCCATAGGCGTCCAAATGTGTGCGTATATGTCTTATTGATGTTTCTAATTACTGTACGTTTCATTGTGTGTGTGTGTGTGTGTGTGTGTGCGATGTGTTATAAGCATTTCCACAAAACCTCAACCAGTCTTTCAGTCAGTCAGTCTTTCAGTCAGTCAGTCTGTCAGTCTGTCTGTCAGTCTGTCTGTCTGTCTGTCTGTCTGTCTGTCTACCTGTTCCTCTCCCTCTCTCCCTCTCCTCTACTCCTCGTAACATCGTGACTCGCTACTTGTTGATGCTGCTGGCTTTGTTAACGTCTAAATCCTAGGAAGCTGCATCTGCTGCTGCTGCTGCTACCGTTGTTGTTGTTCTTGTTACTTTTGTTTCCTATCACTGCAACCACCACTGCCTCTGCTGCTGCTACCGCTTCTACCGCTGCTGCTGCTACTGCTGCTCTCTCATTCATAGATCATGATACATAAGCTTTTCTCTATCCATCCATTCTCTACTCCTTGCTCCCTTCCCTATCCTCCTCCTCCTTCTCCTCACTCGCTCACTTCTCTCCTTCCCCTTCCTCATTCGCTCTTCACCGCGAGCGACGCCATTAACCATCGCACCAGCCGTCGTCGCCGTCTTCGTCGTCCTCGCCATGACCATCCATCCTAACTGATTTATTGACCCTTTCCTCTCTTCACGTGCAGCGAACCTTATTGAACCCCCTTATGCATAAAATAACATGAATGGTCAGCGCCATCGCCGTAGCCGCCGCCGCCGCCGCCACGACTGTGATGACGACGAGGAGGACGACATTCAACAGCACCACCACCACCACCACCACCACCACCACCTCAGCAACAACAACAATAACAACATTTGTTCAGTCACCACCTGCAGCTCTTCCACATCGCCATTATCGCAACCATTACCACCTCCACCCATCACTGCCACCGCTACCATTGCTGCCATTGCCTCCGCTATTGTCGCCACCGCCGCCATCACATCGATGTCGTTCAACGCCGCCATCATCACTATAAAGCCCACCATAATAGAACTACTACTACTACTACTACTACTACTACTACTACTACTACTACTATCGACAACACCGCTACTGCCATACCAGTATAAAGACCGCCGCCGCCGCCGCCATCGCCACCACTACCACCACCACTTCCGCCAACGCCATCACTATCATCGTTATTCACACCATTACCACAACCACGACTATATCCTATACTGCTACCGATATAACCATTTTGAAGATAACAGCCACCATTACTACCATTGTGAAAACCATCACTACCATCACAATGAACACCATTCTTAATACCACCGGTACCACCATCACCACCACCACCACCACCACCACTACTGGTACTACCACCGCCGCCTCCACCAGCACCACCACTACAACTGCTACTTCTACCACTACCATTGAGAAAACTATCACTATCACTAAACACTACTGCTACTACTACTACTACTACTATGACTACTACTACTACTACTGCTACTACTACTACTACTACTACTACTACCACTACCACTGCTGGTACTGGTTCCGCTGCCCCCACCATCCCCATTGATAAATCCACTGAAAAGAACTACAGCAATAGCCACAACCACCACCACAACTGCTACCGCCACGGCCCGCCACCTTCATCACAAGTGCCGTCAGCGCCACCTACGCAATCCACGCCATTACCGCCACTGTAACAACGTGCATATCGTTTGTCGTCTTCTTCCTCCTTTTCTTCTTCCTTGTTTTCTTTCTTCCTTTCTTTCTTTCTTTCTTTCTTTCTTTCTTTCTTCTTGTTGTTTTTCTTCTTTCCTTCTCTTCTTTCCTTTTCTCTTTTCCCTTTCTTTATTTTCTCCTGTTTTCTTTGCTCTTTACTTCTTTGTTTTCTTTCTTTCTTTCTTTCTTTCTTCCTCTTCTTCCTTTTTTTCTTTTCTTCTTTTCTTTTTCTTTTCCCTTTCTTTATTTTCTTTCTTTATTTTCTTTCTTTATTTTCTTTCTTTATTTTCTTTCTTTATTTTCTTTCTTTATTTTCTTTCTTTATTTTCTTTCTTTATTTTCTTTTTCTTTTCCCTTTCTTTATTTTCTTTCTTTATTTTCTTTTTCCTTGTCTCTTTACTTTTTTGTTTTCTTTCTTTCTGTCTTTCTTTCTTCTTCTTCTTCTTCTTCGCCTGCCACCCCCATCAAACAATAGCACTTGCCAAAAAGTGGGTGACTCTTAGTGGTCGCTTAAACTTCTAGAAACAGCAGCCGAGTCTCTCCTCCCCCTTCACCACCTAGAATCACATCCTGCCGTCTTAGCGAAGAACACATTACATAATGTGGCCCTAAGTTCCTACTGCACAAGTAAAAAACAAAACAACAACAAAAAACAAAACAAAACAGGATGGTTAAAGTTGGAATGTCTTAGATCAAAGATTTGCTTAATCAGAGCTGACCTAACGCTAGACAACAGCATTAGCAACCACAATCATGCATCACTCTCACTACCACCACTTTTAAAAAATCCCACCACCACAACCACCACCACAATCACAATCGTCAGCAACATTAACACCCCTCCACCACCTCCACATAATCACCTCTAATACCATCTCACCACCATTAGCACCATCACCACTACTACTACTACTACTACTACTACTACTACTACTACTACTACTACTACTACCACCCCACAAAGCCCATCGCCGCCACAACCACCACCACCACCATCAGCAGTAGCAGCACCAGCAGCAGCAGAATCAATACCAGCAGCAGCACCACCACCACTACCACCACCACTACCACCACCACTACCACCACCACTACCACCACCACTACCACCACCACTACCACCACCACTACCACCACTACTACCACCACCACCATCATCACCGCCGCCGCCGCCGCCCATAAATATTACCACCGCTAATATTTTCTCTAGACGGCACGTTTCAATAGACGCAAGCTTTCATCTAAAACCCATGATAAACATCACCAGTAACATCATCATCATCATCATCATCATCATCATCATCATCATCATCGTCGTCGTTGTCATCATCAACATCAACAGCAGCATCAACAGCATAAACATGAATAATATTACCGTCTTCACCTTTACTTACCATCACCACCACCACCACCACCACCACCACCGCTACGAATACATCAGCGTCACAACTGCCGTTATCTCCATCGTAGAGATCATTTCAACAACCACTTCAGTCACAGCAGCCACAATCATCGTCGTCAGCATCATCATCATCACTACCATCATCATCCTTATCATCATGATCATCATCATCGTCGTCGTCACCACCACCACCACCACCACCGCCATCGTCATCGTCATCGTCGTGATCATCAACATCGTCGCCTTCTTCATCGTCACCACCACCACCACCACCACCACCGCCATAGTCATCGTCATCGTCGTCCTCGCCGTCGTCGTCATCATCATCTCCGTGGTCACTACTGCTACCTTTGGCATCTGCTCCCCCCCCCCCATCATAATCATCAACAACCATCAATGCCATAAACATGATGACTACAAGTACCGGTTAGACTCTACAACTACTACTACTACTACCACCACCACCACGACCACGACCACGACCACTACCACTACTACTACTACTACTACTACAAGTAGTGTAACGCGACAAGAACAAGAGAAACGCAACAGTTTTTATCATCCTTGGAGAACATGGCAGATGCTTCTTACTCTTCCGAGTTTGTTTACTGCCGCAGCCTTTCTCTCTCTCTCTCTCTCTCTCTCTCTCTCTGTACCTCGCTCTCACCGATACCACTACCATCACCGCCATCATACTGTAACTTCTATTTCTGCTGTAGTGTCTCTCGTTTCCTCTTCCTCTCTTTCCTTTCCTTACCAACACTATCACTGTCACAAACCACTTTGAACACTAGCGCAACCACTAATATTGTTACACGGACCAACACTCCTACTATCAGCACCATCGTCACCATCCCCATTACTAACATCCATACCACCACCACCACCACCACCACCACCACCACCACCACTAGCATCAACAACATCATGTCCACTTCCACCACTATTATCACTACTATTATCGCCACTATCACCATCAAAAACAACACGACGATGACGACCACCACCACCACGACCACCTTAACCTCCTCCATCGCCTCCACCCCCTTCGCCGCCACCATCACTACAACCACAATGCTGCTACTACTGCTACTACTGCTCCTCGCTTGTTTACTGCTGCAGTGTGACTCTCTAACCAACACCACCGCAGTCACGAGCACTTAACATTAGCACCACCACCACCACCACCACCACCACTACCATTACTAGTGTTACAAAACCCACGACGACGGCGACCAATACTACTACAATGACAACGACGACGACCACCGCCACAAACCACTGCCACCACCACCATCATACCGTTGCTGCTATTTCTGGATTGTTTACTGCTGCAGTGTATACCTCACTCTTACCACTACCACTGCTGTCACAACGATATTTAAAACTCCTCCCATCAACACCACCACGTTACAATACAACAACCATCAACATCACCTACACCACCACCGGCAATGGAGGGCGGCAGCAGTGAGGGTATACACAGCAATAGTGGCAGTAGCACTATAAACGTTAGCGGGGGTGGGTAGTATTAATCGATATTGCAACTACTATCACCGCTACCATCAGTACACCCATTGCTATCAATAATACTACCACCGCTACCACCAGTCGTACCATTTCTACCACAGATATTAACATACCATGCTGCAATCCAAATATCCATCCATATTCTCAATTATCACAAACCAAATTTCTGTTACCATAGCAACTATTACTGTTACTCTACCTCCACAAGTACAATGTACTTGTAACATTGGTGTGAATAATGTATTATTGAATCTGTGACTGCTGCTGATGCACCTCCTCCTCCTCCTCCTCTCCTCCTACTACTACTACTACTACTACTACTACTACTACTACTACTACTGTGTTTCTTACCGTGTTAAATATCTTTTATCTTGTACTTGCTCCAGTCATTGGTCGGTGGTCATGCTGGGGCACCACTTTGAAAGGTTTTAGCCGAATGTATTGACCCTAGTGTTTACAATTTTCTTGAAGTCTAATATTTATTCTATCGGGCTGTTTTGCCGAACCGCTAGGTTACAGGTACGTAATTAAACGAACACCAGGAGTGAAGTGATGATGGGGAAAATGATAAAATAAAGGCACACGCACACATGTATATATATATGTGTGTGTGTGTGTGTGTGTGTGTGTGTGCGTGTGTGTGTGTGTGTGTGTGTGTGTATCCTTTTATCTTTTACTTGTTCAAGTTATTACAAGGTGGCCACGCTGGGGCACCGCTTTGAAAAATCTTGGTCAAAAGAATCGACCTTGATGCTTTATCATTTTTAAAGTCTGATCTTTATTCTATCGGTCTCTTTACCCAATAAGTTACGGGTACGTAGACACCCCAACACTGGCTGTCGAGCAGCGGTGGGGACAAGCGTGCGCGCACTCCCCCACATGTATAGATATGCGACTTGCTTCTTTTAGCTTTAGTCTAACAAATCCACTCACAAGGCTTTGATCACTTGGGGCTGTAGGAGAAGCAACGTGCGCAAAGTACCGCCTAGTAAGAGTGATTCCAAGCATATACAGTCGAGATCAAGTTTCTTAACTACAAACCCACCCCTGTCACAAAACAAACTTACCTGCCATCTAAATACACACGTATTTATGTATGCCTGTTTGAGCTTACTAAGCTTATATTTTACATATATTACATAATAAGCTCTACAATTTAGAATGGGGCTTATATCGAGATGACGGGTTCATTATGACACATAACGTGAATGCTCATCTGTTAGATGATTTCAAAACCTATTTTTGAGTTAGTTAAAGATTTACAGAAAAAGATTACTCTTGATACAAAATTATATATATATATAGATACTTACCTATATATTCCCTTCCGTTCAGAAGCCAATAAATAATTTCCATTTAGGAAGCCAAATGAAAACTCACAGCACATTAGTATTGATTCAAACCATTCACCTGCTATTATAAATAACTTAGTGAAAAGTGATAAGTGCCAGTATTTAAATTGATACGTCTTCCCTCAGCAAAGTAGCCAATTATTACACAGAAAAGTAAAAACACAGCCGTTCTACTCAGTAGTAGTAGTAGTAGTAGTAGTAGTAGTAGTAGTAGTAGTAGTAGTTGTAGTAGTAGTAAGGGGGGTATGTGCTGTAACTGCGCGTCGTTGCATCCACCATTTCTTTGTGATTCCCTGCTCGTCTTGGCAGATAAGACTTTTACACCACTCAGGCGACAACCTTCCAAACTCTTGGGTCTGTTTGAGTGGTCGTTGTTGGTGAGGGTTTGACGTGGTCGGAGTGCAAATCCTATCTCAACCTCTTGTAGTCACCTTTTACGACACACAGAGGAAACGTTGGAGCTTTTCTTTAACATGCTAAGATTAATTAATTAAATAATAAGATTAGTTTTTTAGTATGGAAGATAGAAAATGTACCATTTCTTCGTTTAACATTCTACTCGGGCTGAGTAGCGACATATATACCTATTTCTTTACTACCCACAAGGGGCTCAACACAGAGAGGACAAACAAGGACAGACAAACGGATTAAGTCGATTATATCGACCCCAGTGCGTAACTGGTACTTAATTTATCGACCTCGAAAGGATGAAAGGCAAAGTGACCTCCTTGTGTGTGTGTGTCTTTACTGTAAAATGTATACAATTTTTTTTTTATAATTATAAACGTAATTATAATTAGGGTTTAGCAAAATTGTTTCACCACATACCGAAATTTAGAAATAGCAGTTAAATACTATTCTACTACCATAAGATATCTCCCAGATAGCAATACTTTCAACTCTCACAGGCAAAAAGAACAAATAACGAATCCACCCGACAGAATAAGTCGTACTTCGAAGCGGAATATTACGCGTAAGCGACAACATAAATTAACCAATAAGCAGAAAAAGTGAGTCACCCAAAAGGTTTACTAATACTGCACTACTATTATGAGATTCCTTAAACTGGGTGAAATCTACTCAGTGTGATTCCAAATCAGTAGCAACCATATAACTCTAACGTATTCATATAATATCCGTGGCAATATAAGAACTTCTACATCTGTAGAAAAAGAAAAAGACAAATAACCAAAAATACCTCTTTTGCTCTTTTAGTTGCAATCACAATGAGTCACAACTCAAAGTGTCACTGTGACGATTATCGACAACAAACCGCTGGGGGAACGCCATTAGGATAGGTGAGGTTACGTCATAACGGTGCACAACTGCTGTACTTGGCGGAACCTTGGAATTCTTCATTTATGGCGTGTCATGTAAGCGTTCAAAACACCTTATTAGTTTGAAGGTTTTCGGATTTCAGAATTTCGGATAATGGATTTTCAAATGTTATTATATTTCGGGATGTTCATTTTCTTTTTCTTGAAATAAACACTCTATATATTCAATCTTCAATCTTCACTCTTATTTTATCTTATGTCTATTGTCTGAAATATTTTGTCACACATCGGTGACCTCTTTTTCAACTCTTCCATCCATGTGTCTCCGCCTGTTCTGTGTAGTCCATTCTGAAAAGTATCCTCATAAAATAACAGACTCTTGATAATATACCACTGCATGCCGGAGTGGACACTATTGATCTTCAGTTAAACAGAAGCATGGTATATTTGGAGTGATAGGATAACTGTGGATCATAATCGATCGACTTACTACACAATTGTGCCAATATCGATTTCTGGAATAGAGTTGACCTGGGGTTAAACAACAACAACATCGACAACTGCCACATTGTCATCAACATCAATAACAACAACAACAATATCATCATCAACAACATCAACAACCACAGCAAAAACAATAACAACAACAAAAACAACATCATCAACATCATCAACGACAATAACAACAACAGCATCATCATCAAAAACATCATCAACAACAACAATAGTAGTAGTAATGTTATTATTATTATTATTATTATTATTATTATTATTATTATTATTATTGAGTGAGAGAGCAGTTCATGCCATCAAAGTGATACTGGGGTAACCCATCATGACTACCCGTCTGATAAGGGTACACCAGGTACATGCATCACAACCATACGTGCGCGACATGGTGATCTCATATCAAGATAAACAGCACATGACCTTGCAGGTGGGGCCCAGTTAGAAATTTCTTCAGGTTGAGGAAGCCCATCCTGCTCAAAAGGTCCCTGAATAAGGGTTGTTTAAGGATGTTGAAAAAACCACCCATATTTCCAGAGGTGAATTATTCAGACCCCAAAGAATCCCTCTCAACACATGGCTATGATGCTCCCCCACTACCTCTGCTCGTGATCAGAGATGCACATATCGTCAGCCACCAAGGGACATGCTCAACTGGTTAAGGTCAAACGACTGACAAGCAAATCTGTGGTATTGAGCAGAATATTTGCTGTAGCCCATCTTTTATACCAAGACATTATTATTATTATTATTATTATTATTATTATTATTATTATTATTATTATTATCATTATCATTATTATTATCATTATCATTATCATTATTATTATCATTATCATTATTATTATCATTATTATTATTATTGACACCGCCAACAATTGCATCAATATCGAAAAAGTTTAGTCGAACGATTATTTAAATGCAACAGCGTGTTGCAACGTGGTGTAAATCTAACAGTTTCGAAAAAAGTACAAACATATATATATATACAGTATATATATATATATATATATATATATATATAACCAGAAATATTCAATGTAGGATGGGCGCCATATTTTATTAGTTTTTGAGTTTTTGGTTTTTTTTTTACGATGAAGCATATTACTGATTATCTAACAAAAATTAAATGAAAAAAAATTATTAATTTTGAGAGCGAGATTAAAACTATGTAAGAAGGGTTAGTAGCCTTGTATTATTGCGACACTTGAATGTAAATCACATTTGCAGCACAACAGCGAAGTTGTAAAAGCAAAATAAATAAATAAATAAATAAATAGATAAATAAATAAATAAAAATACAATCAATAAAATAAAATGAAATTGTTTTTTCATAAAATTAATTAGTTTTCCCGACCATGCTTCGATATTTAAAATACTAAGTTATTTTTTATTTAAAAAGCCAATACAAAGGACCTAGAAGTGCTCATTGCTACACCCCAGGTCCTAGGTTAATCATTGGGTCAACTCATATCTTCCCAGGAATTCGGTCCTCGAGAATGTTCTCCGCCCCTACTAACATATTTTCTGAAGGTGTTGACTTACAAAAGTTCAAGAGGAGCATTTACAACATTGATATCATCCATCTAGAAGAGAGCATAACTCCTTCCACCAGGGCCCAACAAATAAAACAAAACAAAACAAAGCAAAAAAGAAATGATCTGTTCTGAAAATATTCTAAGTAATATTCCGCAACGAAGGAGTGTCGCAATGCGGTTGATAAGTTCTCGGTGAACGATATCCATAAACCAAAGTTCGATTCGGTTTTCGAAGCTTCTACATTGGCACTGCTGACTTTCCTGTGGAGATATATGTGATTTAAAATATCATGCCATCATCTTTAAAAGTTAACAAGGATTGTCAACCTTTGTTGGATATCTCAGATCACAAAATTGCAAATATTTAAGGAGCTATGTCATATTAGAGCAGTAGTTGTCAACAGTGTGCATAGGTACATTGGAAAGGTTTCGACATGTAGTAAGGTGCAGTACGAATATGAGTCTACAATGTCTGACAAAGTTTCTTTCTCCGTACTATGCGCTACAGGACCCCGTTGAATTTATTAGGCTTATTTATAAGTGACGAAATAGAAAAACGAAGTCTTTAAAGGAGTCTTAACAACCCATGAAAGAAAAGTTGTGACCTCACTGGGGCACCGCTTTGACCACCCTCGTAGAACTCTTTTGTAAGCTTTGTATTTATTCTATCAATCACTTTTGCAGAACTACCATGCAGTGCAACAAAGCAGCACCGGTTGTCAAGCGGTAGTGAGGGACAAACACAAATACAAGGGAACACACAAATATACATGATGCATTGATACTTAGATAGATAGATAGATATCTACAAACATACATACATACATAGACATATTTACGTATACGTATGTAGATGCGATGGGCTTCCACACCGTTTCCGTCTCCCCAAATCCGTCCCAAAGCATTGGCTACTGAGGAGCTATTGTTGAAAACATTGACTCAAGGTGTTGCGCAGTGGGACTGAAATCGAAACCACATTGCTGCAAGGCCAGCTTCTTAACCACACAGTCACACACTTCTTCAAAAAAGAAACGAAAAAAATCTCTTATATATGAAAATATGTTTAAAAAGATATGCTTTATTTTTCTTTCTTCTTTTTAAATATAACACCACAGCAAACATCTAAGACCATTTCAATTTGCTTACTGACGTCAACAGTTCTCTAAAGAGTTTAGTTCCATCAAACACTTAAGGAGTTTAGTTCAACTAAATCCTTGAAAGTAGCTCATCAGCATGGCCAGAAACCAATTCAATTCATCAGTGAAGTTTTCCACTATATTCTTTATCTTAAAAATTCTTCCATAAGTATTTAAGACTCAATGCATTTTTCTCATGTTGATTTCTTTTCAATAAGCTCGGCAAACATTTTGTGTAAATAGTAGGCTTGGATTGTTACTGTCTCCCAATGACGCTAATGGTCACATGAGCGATTTCGTACTCGATGGTAAAATCACATGATCATTTTGATTTAAGTCATCAAATATTGATGGGTGTCTCAAAAAATTGTCCAACGAAACTCGTAAAATTTACCAATCTAAATTTTTAGACTTCCAATAGCACATTATAGCACACGATTTCAGTACACAGACAACCATAGAACTAATTCTTAATTAAAGATATTATATTCAATTCCATTAATTATTTGTTAATAAACGTAACCATCGTTTTCAATGAGTCCGTCTTTTCAAATCGGCTGGATGTATAGCTGATGAACTCTCAATTGCATTTGAGCCATTCTTCTATGAAACTAATGTTACAATTTGATGGCAAGCCAAGACAACGAGATGACAGAGTTGTTAGCACTCACGACAAAATATTGGCGGTATTTCGCCCGTCTTTTCGTTCTGAGCTCAAATTTCGCCAGAGTAGACTTTACTTTTCATCCTCTCGGGATCGAAATGTAACTATCAGTCATGTAGTGAGGTCAATGTAATTGACTAACTCCCTCACACAAAATTTCGGGCCTTGTGCTCATATTAGAAAGGATCATTAGGTGGCTAGGTAAGAGGACGAGCTCACAGAATCGTTAGTGCGTCGTACAAAAAGATCAGCGATATCTTTTGCAACTCTTTACGTCTTGATTTCAGA
>NC_043012.1:11939246-11941746 GCF_006345805.1 Octopus sinensis
GTTACGACGACGAGGGTTCTGGTTGATCCGAATCAATGGAACAGCCTGCTCGTGAAATTAACGTGTAAGTGGCTGAGCACTCCACAGACAAGTGTACCCTTAACGTAGTTCTCGGGGATATTCAGCGTGACACAGAGAGTGACAAGGCCGGCCCTTTGAAATACAGGTACAACAGAAACAGGAAGTAAGAGTGAGAGAAAGTTGTGGTGAAAGAGTACAGCAGGGATCACCACCATCCCCTGCCGGAGCCTTGTGGAGCTTTAGGTGTTTTCGCTCAATAAACACTCACAACGCCCGGTCTGGGAATCGAAACCGCGATCCTACGACCGCGAGTCCGCTGCCCTAACCACTGGGACATTGCGCCTCCACTGCATGCATAAAACAGACGCGTATATATATATACATACAAACACTCTCACACGCATACATAAACGTTACACTTTTACCTGCTTCAGTCATTTGACAGTGGCCATGCTGGGGCACCGCCTTTAGTCGAGCAAATCGACCCCAGGATTTATTCTTTGTAAGCCTACTACTTATTCTATCGGTCTCATTTTGCCGGGGACGTAAACAGACCAGCATCAATTGTCAAGCGATGTTGGGGGACAAACACAGATACACAAACCTACACACACACACACACACACACACACATATATATATATATATATATATATATTATATATATATATATATACGACGGGCTTATTTCAGTTTCCGTCAACCAAATCCACTCACAAGGCTTTGGTCGGCCCGAGGAAGGTGCCACGCAATGGGACTGAACCCGGGACCATGTGGTTGGTAAGTAAACTACTTACCACACAGCCACTCCTGCGCCTACTATATAAAAACTATTTGTTTTACTTTTAACTGTTTCATACAAACATATTTTCACACACGAATACAAATATACATATATACCAACACACACACACACACACACACACACGCACACACACACACACACACACACACACACACACACACACACACATATATATATATGCACACTACACGCACACATACACATAAACTCAGGATATCCCTTCACAGAAATACATTCATACAAATACGGGTTCTTTCTCACTCTCTCCCTCTCACTCTCTCCCTCTCACTCTCTCATGGATACCCACTATCTCACCCCCACCACCACACACGCAGACGTTTCTCTCTCACAAACACACACATATACTTTCAAACGTGCACATGTATATACACACACAGAATTCTTTTTTTTTCTCAAAGTACTACACTCTTTCGTTACTCACACACACACACACACACACACACACACACACACCACACACATACACACGCAAGCACACACATAGTCACACAAACATATACACATCGAAACACGCAGCGCACGCGCGCATACACACGTGCATGTACGCACATACAGCCAAGTCAAGCAACAGACATGCTATCTTGCGTTTAGATACTGACTCTCCCAAGCACCAAAGCTCCTTACTCTCTCCATCATTCTCTCTCTATCTCTCCCTTCCTCCCGTACCTCCCTCCTTAATTATGTTTTTATTTCACACTCACATATTTCCATATTTCAAGGCATCAGCTCTCGTGTTGACATCCTCTTCTTCCGTTCAATCAGCCTGCTATTTCCTTCCTTCCTTCTTTCTTTCCTTCTTTCTTTGTTTCCTTCTTTCCTTCTTTCTTTATTTCTTTCTTTCTTTCTTTCTTTCTTTCTTTCTTTCTTCTGCTTCCTCCTTTTCAGTTCCTCATTATCAATAAACACTTAATCGTTGTCGTCATCATCATCATAATTCTCATGCGGCGAGCTGGTAGAATTATTAGCGCGTCGGACAAAATGTTTGGCGGCATTTTTTCCCGCTCTTTCGAGGTCGATAAAATAAACATCAGTCAAGTACTGACGATGGGAGGGAGGCAATGTAACTGATTTGCATCTTCCCATCAAAACTGTTTGCAATTATGCCAAAAGTTTAAAAGAATAAAGCAGCAGGCCGGTCGAATGGCTAGCGAGTCGGACTAAATTCTTAACGACATTTATTCCAGCTCTTTACGTTCTGGGTTCAAATTCTTCCGAGATAGACTTTATCTTTTATACTTTTCAGATCGATAAAATAAGTAACGGCGAAGTACTGGAGATGATATAATCGACTTGCTCCCTTGCTTCAAAATTAATGGCCTTGCGCCACAGTATAGTTAAGATGGCGATTTGGCAATTTCGGGTGGATTAAAAAAAAATGCAACAACTACGACAATAACAACACTTTATGCTATTTTCTTTTTTAATTAAACACCACCGAAGGTTGATTGTGATTTTTGTCCTTTCGTGGGAATTTATCAATAAAGTAGCAGTCAGGTACCGGGGATATTTCTCCTGCTTATGTCCACTCCCTCTTCTCGGTATTCGATCCTTTGAAGAGGTTCAGCAAAGATCTTTTTTTCGCATATCGGCTCCATCATTCCTTGTCCAAACATTCTGATATTAGATTCACTATCACAACCACCACCACCACCA
>NC_043012.1:11946746-11959246 GCF_006345805.1 Octopus sinensis
GGTTGTCAAGCGATGCTGGATGGAGATAGGGATACTCATGCATAAAGATATATACATACATATACGTATATATATATATATATATATTATACGTTTGTGTATATGTATATATATGTGCATGTATGTATATGAATGTATATATATATATATATATATCAAAAGGATGCGTTATAATACTATTCACAGACATACCAACAATCCAATAATACTATTCCACATATGCAAAAACAGCCATACAGACAATCCAACATATCTCCATCAACAGCTGCCTCACGGGTATCATTATGGTTTTGACACCTTGGCAGTACCATTCAACCCGGTGGTATCAACATCACTGAAATAAGTGTTGTTTGGGAACAAGCAAACCAAAGAAACCAGTACTTAAAAAAAAAATACATTTACACTGTGTACAACCATATCGATAAATAAATTCAGTAAGTAAATTACAACCAACTCCTTAATACGTAACTAAACAGCGACAAATCTATTAAGACATGCAAAAATTATAAACCCTACCGTCTTCTCTAGTATGCCATAAAAGTAAAAGCTTAATAACCACATTATTTCAATCAATTATAGGCTGGATTAAACACTAACTTTAATAAACTCTCTCTGTGGGTGTGTTTGTGGAGTTGGTAGCTAACTCCTCCTACATCGTTTTATCGATTTTGATGAAACTTGATACGTGAATAGACCACATGATTGGAAACCTCATGGCATACTCAGATTATAAAAAAAAAATCGGTAATAGACCCCTGGAAGGAATCCTTATATTTAGCCAAGGGAAATAACCCATTCATTTTCCTAAATTAATCGGTATAAATGAAATTGAGTATGCTTATTTCTTAGTATTTGAACTGTGAACGTTATTTTTGCAATTTATCTCGTACATCCCTTAAACAAGTAAATAGTATTTTCCTAAACAATAGATCCACTTATTTCGGTTAGTGGCTTATTCACGAATATACCAACACTAGCCCCGCTGAGGGTAATATTCACTGGGAACACACAAAAGCCCTTTTCAGAGTTATTTACTTTGAATTGTTATTATCCCATATCCGATTAGCCTGTTATTACGTAATATGCTTCACGATTTTCTTATACATACCTTATTAGTATTTCCTTCTAAGTTCTATATTCTTTGGGCAGGCATTAAAGCCCTTTTCGAGGCTACTTTATTTGAATTCTTACTATCGGGTAACTAATTTCATGTTATTACATAACTGACTTCACAATTTAGGTATTCATAACTTATTGGGAATTCCTAACCAGAAGATCCTGAGTAAGACAGTTCGGTATTCTCTGTAAATGCACAAAAACCGTTTATATGAATGCACTCGGTGAGTGACATTCATATAAAACAATATATTATAGCAAGATAGCAAACTATATAGAAGTTGGAGAAGGTTATAGATACCCAGAATATAGCATGAGGTGTGTGAGCCATGCAGACCACATAAAAACGGGAAAAAACCACGCTATGCTACTACAGGTCCTGTATACTGTACATAAATTATGCTCAATATGTATGTTTAAAATATATTTATTAGGTTGTTCGGAAAATAATGGCCGGTTTAAAAATAAGCCTATATTCTTGAAAAACTGAACTTATACAAAGGTTTAATTATTCAAAAGGTTTAATTATTTAGAATATGATCCCTGAGTAACTATACATTCCTCCCATCGATTAACAAGGTCATTTATGCTTCTTCGATAAAAATCGAAAGGTTTTGATGTCAAGAAATCCTTGAAATCAGTTTCGATGTCTGTTTTGGAACGGAAGGTTTTTTACTTTCAAAATGTGTCTAGAGTCTAGATGCTTCAAAACATAGATTGAAAAGTCAGGAGAATATGGAGAATGTGGCAAAATCTCATATCCCAAGTTGGTGAGCTTTTGTAGTGTCATCCTGGAAACGTGAGATCGAGCATTTGCAGATCTCGTTTTGCTGAAATTAAGAAATTAAAAATGGAAAATACGCACACTTACATAGTTTTAATATAATTTTTAATATATCAACCGGTTTCGCTTAAGAAGAAAATATATATTCAAATAAATAAAACATAATATCATGAATAGAAATAGCGAAACCGGTCGATATATTAAAAATTATATTAAAACTATGTAAGCTTGCGTACTTTCCTTTTTTAATTTCTTATATACATTACAACTCACCACGTGGGGATAATCGAATTCCTCTTTTCTGTTACTACTACAATATATTATATATATATATAGATATATATATATATATATATATATATATATATATATATATATATATATATATATTTATATCTAAGGGCGCAGAAGTGGCTGTGTGGTAAGTAGCTTGCTTACCAACCACATGGTTCCGGG
Source organism: Octopus sinensis (assembly GCF_006345805.1). NCBI lineage: Eukaryota > Metazoa > Mollusca > Cephalopoda > Octopoda > Octopodidae > Octopus > Octopus sinensis. The sequence goes on from NC_043012.1 coordinate 11,949,103, forward strand.
TTCGGTCCCACTGCGTGGCAACTTGCGCAAGTGTCTTTTCCTGTAGCCTCGGGCCGACTAAGGCCTTGTGAGTGGATTTGGTAGACGGAAACTGAAAGAAGCCCGTCGTATATGTGTATATGTATATACATGTGTGTGCGTTTGTGTATTAGTCCTCCACACCCACCCAACATCACTTGACAACCGATGCTGGTGTGTTTACGTCTCTGTGACATAGCGGTTCGGCAAAATAAAGCGATACAAAGAATAAGTCCTGGGGTTGATTTGCTCGACTAAAAGTAGTGCTCCAGCATGGCCGCAGTCAAATGACTGAAACGAGTAAAAGAGTAAAAGAGTATATATATATATACATACATTATATTTATATATATATATACAGACATAAAATTTCACAAATATATACTTATATATATAGATGTATATGTAAATACATTTATACATACGCACATAGGTATAATTTTATATACACATACTTTATGCATGCACATAGAAACAACTTAAAATCAGATGAATTGCTCAGTATTTGCGTAGGTGGTGTACTACTTGTAAATATATTTTCAAAACTATGTACATACACAATTTCGCTGTGTATATATATATACGTATACACGCACAAGTATACATATCTATTGCATGTGTGTATTTTTAAGTGTGTCTACGTATTTTCATGCGTATTTATAACGATATATATCTTTTGAAGTGATTATATATTCATGCATACGATGAACATATATGAACATACTCGCCGCGCATACACACAAGCACACATACACACACACAAAAGCCAAACACACACACGCACACATACACACCCACAAGCACACACAAGCACACATACAAAAATACATGCGCGCGAGTACACACACACATACTTTCATGTACTACACGCTTTCTTATATGAATATATATATATATATAATATATATATATATATATATATATATTATATATATATATATGTGTGTGTGTGTGTGTGTGTGTTTGTGTGTATGTGTGTGTGGGTCACGCATACACGCTTGTTCATATGTATTTCTGCATACAGTAATATGTGTACGAGTACATCCATGTTGCTTATATGTGTGTATTTATGTATGCGTGTGTGTGTCTGTGCGCAAATGCATGGGTGCTGCTTCTGCGTGTGTCTGCGTATGTGTCTGTGTGGATGTATAGATGACTCTGTGTGTGCTTGTGTGCTTGTGTGTTTGTGTGTTTGTGTGTTTTTGTGTGTGTGTGTGTGTGTGTGTGTGTGTGTGTTCGTTTGTGCTTGCGTATGTCTATATTATTTATGTTGATATATATCATGCAGCTATGTCACTCCTCCTTAATCAATAATGGAACAGCGTTCAAGTAGGATATTCCTATATGGCTTAGTAGTAGTTGTAGTAGTAGTGGTAGTGGTGGTGGTGGTGTGGTGGTGGTGGTGGTGGCACCGTGCGAGAGAGAAATGGTTGGTCGGTTGGTAGTGTTAGTATATTACTTGCTGGAAATGTTAGTTGTTTGTTGATGTATGCGAATTGATAGCGGTTGTAGGGTGGTGTTTCCTATACCGTGTAGAGGCAGTAGCAGTAGTAGTAGTATTAGCTCTGTGGTAGTAGCGGTGGCAGCACAAGTACTGGTGGCTTATAAGAAAGTAGTAGTGGCGGTGGTGATGTTGTAGGAGTAATTGTAAAGCATGTGAAAGTGGAGGATGTAGTTGGAGCGAGTTTATGTGAAGGTAGAAGTAGCGGTTGGAGTGATAGTTTTATGTGAAGGTAGCGATAGTAGTTGGAGTGGTAGTTTACGTAAAGGTTATGGTGGAGGCTGGAGTGATAGTTTATGTGAAGGTAGAAGTGGCAGTTGGAGTGGTTGCTTCTATGAAAGTAAAAGTAGCAGTTGGAGTAGTACTTTAAGCGAATGTTATGGTGGTAGTTGGAGTGGAAGTTTATGTGAAAGCAGAGGTAGTAGTTGGAGTGGTAGTTTATGTGAAAGCAGAGGTAGTAGTTGGAGTGGAAGTTTATGTGAAAGCAGAGGTAGTAGTTGGAGTGGTAGTTTATGTGAAAGCAGAGGTAGTAGTTGGAGTGGTAGTTTAGGTGAAAGTAGAGGTAGAAGTTGAGGTGATAGTTAAATGAAGTTGGAGGTAGTAGTTGAAGAGTAGCTGATATGAAAATACTGATGTTAGTTGGAGTTGTAGCTTATGTGAAAGTAGAAGTGGTAGGTCATATGAATGTAGAAATTGTAGTTAGGGTGGTAGCTATTTTACAGGAAAGAAAACGTGGTAGTTGGAGGGGCAAATTATGTAAAGTTAGATGTGGTAGTTTATGTGAAGGCTTTGATGGTAGTTGGAGTGGTAGTTTGTGTGAAAGTTATGGTGGTAGCTAGAGTGGCAGCTTATGTGACGGTAAATGTAGTCGAAGTGGTAGTTTATGTGAAGGTTATGGTAGTAGTTGGAGTGGTAGTTTATGTTAAGGTTGTAGTGGTAGTTAGAGTGGCAACTTATGTGACGGTAGATGTAGTGATAGTCGGAGTGGTAGTTTATGTAAAGGTTATGATGGTAGTCGGAGTGGTAGCTTCTGTGAAGGTTATAGAGGTAGTTAGAGTGGCAGCTTATGTGACGGTTATGGTGGTAGTTGGAGTGGTAGCTTATGTGAAGGCAGCTGTCGTAGTTGGAGTTGTAGCTTACGTGAAGATTTTGGTGGTAGTTAGAGTGGTAGTATATGTGAAGGTGGATGTAGCAGTATGTGTGGTAGTTTATGTCAAGGTACTGGTAGCAGTTGCAATTTATTTAGAAGTAGAAGAGTTAGTTTATGTGACAGTGGTAGTGGTAGGCAAAAGTAGTACCGGTTGTAGTAAGAGTGGTGATTTCTATAATGATGGTAGTGTAGTTTATAGTGAGGGTGGCAGTAAGTTTTATAATGGTAGCGGTGAGAGTTGTCGCAGCAATGGTGTGTACAATTGTGGTGGTAGCTGTAGTAGTAGTCGTAATAGAGATGGTGTTGGTGGTGGTTTTGGTGGTGGTGGTGATGGTGGTGGAGATGTCACTAGTTGTTTCTATAATGACCGTGATACTTTCCGAAGTGGCAATTTCTTGTGAGGTCGCTCGTGGGACCGATAGTTTCTATCACGATAATAGCAGCAGTAGCAGTAGCAGTAGTAGCAGTAGGAGCAGCAGCAGTAGTAGTAGTAGTAGTAGTATTAGTGTAGTTGTAGAGAGGAGCCAGTTAAATGATGGTGCTTGCGTAGCTAACGTTTGATTAAGCAAAATAGGAGATAAAGGCGCTGTGTAACCAAATGTTAAGAAGGTTACTTCTCAGTCATAACAATACGGGTTCAATCCCACTTCGAGCTTTGTTACCTGAATGGCTTTTGTCAAAACCTAATGACTCACGCCAAACTTGTGAGAATAGACAGAAACTGCGTCAGCTTTGTCACACATTGTATCACTCAGTATGGTTCTACATGAAGAATTCCTAAGGATATAGGTGACTGCGGAATATTCAACCACATTTTTTTGGACTGTGGTATTCACAGGACCTCCTAGACAAGTGGAATTGATGTCATTAATTCTGATTTTAAACTGTTGCAAGTCAACGACGGCAGGGGTTACATGAGCCGTGAGATTTTTCTTGCAGCTCAACGTTCGAAGAACCTGCGGAGAGAAAGTGCGATATTAACTAGCTCCAATGAGCAGTTTCTTATTTCTTTATTGCCCACAAGGGGCTGAACATAGAAGGGTCAACCAAGGACAGACAAAGGATTAAGTCGATTTCATCAACCCCAGTGCGTAACTGGTACTTAATTTATCGATCCGAAAATATCAAAGGCAAAGTCGACCTCGGCGAAATTTGAACTCAGAACGTAACGGCAGACGAAATACGGCTTTGCATCTCGCCCGGCGTGCTAATGTTTCTGCCAGTTCGCCGCCTTGTCCAATGAGAAGTTTCTATTGTAACAGTGATAAAGAGACAGTAAACAACAAGTTTATGGGCCAGAGTTTGAAGAATATATTTGAGTCGAGCGGACTTTTACTAGATGCAGTTTAGGGCAGTAGCAGCACTAACTTAGATATAAGAGCAGGAGTTCATTGGGGATCTCGCTCGAAGTTTTTGAAGTGTTGGTACATGCTGTTGTTGTTGCTGGTGGTGATAGTGCTGGTGATGGTGTTGGTATTTTCTATCCTTTTTTCTAGCTGCCTCTCTTGGTATTGGTGATGTAACTGCTTCTCTTTGCATGCATCCAGCATCACTTCTACTACCACAGCTATCATGCCTGTGCCCCTTTCCTTCAAGAGATGGCTTGAAGTTGGGATGATAATCCTTCATCTTATCTAGCTTACTACAAAACCTCTCGAAAAAACAGTAGAACATGGCGGGCGCGGATGAATCAAAATATTTTAATATGCAGCATGTTGTAATATGAAGTAAAGCCAACACTGGTATGTTTATTTCAAACACGTAGTGTCTCCTAGTAGCCAAGTAATGTAAGGAAAATAATCATTTCTGAAGTTCATTTGGCCAGATTAGAAGTTTGAATTTGAAATCGAGGAACGAAGAAGCTTAAAATACAAATTTCTTTTTGGTTACTTATTAACAAAATCGTAAAATTTCTAGTCTTCATATATATCACTATTTCACTCTTGTTAGAAACTGTCTGTATGACATGACCTGAGGTAAACATATTAAAGCAAATTAAGCGTTTAACGAAGCGAGATATTTCTTATAGATTGAAAATATTTACAACCTGAAAAACATTCATGGAATATGTGGTTTTCTTTCCTTTCTTCTTTTAATTCATAGATCGTTATTCTTTCATAACAACGAAACGGAACGATTGGAAAGATATATATTCAGTTCTTTTTTAAGACTGTAGAATGTAATTGTTTGTGGGCGATTTGGCTGCTATTTCTAACAGGTCAACCACGTAAAGGAATACTTGCTGGATTTCTCCGACTGGTAGGTCTAAACAGGAATGAACGTGCGAATACTGAAATGACGCGCGAAAGTTGATGTACTGTGGATTCATCGTTTCATGAGTCTCTCACAAATTACTGCAGTTGGATTTCCATCGATGTCAGCTGAGTTTCGTTGGTTCCTGAGGATAAAGACTGCCTAATGGTGTAGGTAGAAGGTGCGATGTACATGAGGAATGTTTGAAGGATCTTGGGTATAGGAAGTTCGCTAGCGGTCCCCAGCCGCAAGTATATCCCTGTTGGGAGAACGTCTTGTTTGCCGTAGATTTTCCACAGATGCAGGGACAGGACGGGCTGAAGCCGCCGGTTGCCGGATCAGACGCTTCTGTTCATCAGAGCCCCGTTAGCCGGGTGCGGCCCTGATACTGCTGGGTGTCAGAACAATCCGCCTTGGGTGACCCTACCAGAAACCGAAGTTTGTGAGAGATGCAGCATTGAGGATGAATGAAACCAGCTCAACCCACCCCGGGTGAATGCTGTCAAGTCAAGTCAAGTAATGGTGTAGGTAATAATAGTATTGATTGAGAAAAGGTGATTGGAGTGATTAAAGTGACGGAGGTAGTAGAGAAAGAGAGATACGCGTTGTGAAGTTGGAGAAATACAAAACCATTGTAATGGTAGAAGTACTAGTAGTGGTAATATAAAGACAGATGCATTTGTAGTACATAGTGGTTGTTGTAGTATTAGCAGTGACGTTTGTACTTCAAGTCTCAGAACCAGATTAGCAGCTTTATTGTTTCTGCGTCTTGAGGTGGGTTATTAGAGAAATATTGACATGAAATCCACGGTTACATTGAGGGGCACGTAGTAACAGGATCATCACCCAGCGGGTCCATTGCTTTCCAAGAAGCCCTCCTCTCATTAGTTTCTATAACAATTTCTGATTCTGAGTGCTATATTCCAGAATAAACGATAGTATCTCATAGTCAGTGATATTGTTGTTCTGAAGTTACCCTTTTTTTGAAGGTTTTTTTTTGAGAGTGTCTTTGTATGTCCTCATTTGTCCACACCGTGATCGGAAACCAACTCGCTGTATTAGCAGTAATAGCGTAGAGACGGAAGCAGACGTTGTGATGGTGGTAGTGGTGATTCCAGTGATGGTGTTACTGGTGGTGGTTGTAGAAGTGATTGTTGGATGTTGTGGTATTGGTTGTTGCAGTGAGTGGTATAGCAGAGGAGTAGCTGGTTGTTGTAAAGGTAAAAAGTAGGAGATAATGTTTGTATGGTGGTGACAGTAACAGTGTGGCTATATAGGAAGATATTGAGGGAGAGAGAGAGGGAGAGAGAGAGAGAGAGAGAGAGAGAGGTAGTGGAAAGTAGAAATAGAAATGATAGCAGTGTTGGTCGTAATAATGATAATGCTGGTGGTGGCGGGAGAGAGGGAGAGAGAGAGAGAGAGAGAGAAAGGGAGAGAGAGAGAGTAGATGATTGATGGTGATGGCTGTTGTGGTTTAAAGAGATAGGTCTTGTGATCGAGTGGTGATTGATGGCAGGGTGTGTCAGATGTGATAACGAGTGACAACGATTTGAAAGCCGCCAACATCCGCTACATCAGCATTACTAGCAATGAAATCAATACCACCCACCTCCTCATCGGCACCAACACCGCCACAACCGGCAGCAGCAGCAGCGCCATAGTTTATGATGATGATGATGATCATCATCATCATCATCGTCAACACCATCGTCGTCGCCGACGTTGGCATCATCATCATCATCATCTGCAGCAGCAGTAGAATCATTGTCATCGTTGTCGTTGTCGTCATCATCTTCTTTTCTCCCTCTCATCAACATGATTATCCGCAACTTCTTCTCTTCTTCCTCATCCTCACCATCATAGTCGTCATCATCATCATCACCATCATCGTCGTCGTCATCATCATCATCATCCTCGTCATCATCATCATCATAGTCGTCTTCATCATCATCATCATCATCATCATCATCATCATCATCGTCATCATCATCCTCCTCGTCATCATCATCATCATCATCATCGTCGTCGTCATCATCATCATCCTCGTCATCATCATCATCATCGTCGTCGTCGTCATCATCATCATCGTCGTCGTCGTAATCGTAGTCATCATCATCATCATCGTCATCGTTTTCATTATTGTATTCATTCTCGGTAACATTCGCAGCAATGAATAGAGCAAAGATAACGACAGCGACAGATTTCAGAGCAGGAAACAGCTACAAGAACAACAACAACATCACCAGCAACAGACAAAGAAACGGCACCAATGACAACAATAGCTGACAACAGATACAAAAACAACAATAAAAAACATACTAATGATAACAACAACAACAACAACACCAACAACAGCAATAGGTGGCGATATCGGCTACGACAAAGAAGAAACTAATAACAAACAAACAAACAAACAGTAACAATAACAGCACAAATAAGAACATCATCCTCAGCCTCATTCTGGCTATTGTCATCATCATCATAATCATCATCGTCGTCGTCGTCGTCATCATCATTATCGCCGTCATAATCTTTATTGATAACAAGAACACAAATAATAAAAGTCTACAATAATATTAATGACAGCCTTGATAATAATACTATCGATGATAACAATAAGGAAGAAAAACTTGATTGATACTAGTTTCTATTTGGTTGCTTGATTTAGTAGAAGTAACAGTCAAGTGTCCTTTAAATTACATGCAAGTGTCTTCAAAATGAGAACACTTGGAGATGCAGTTTTAAATACATAAAATTTATGGAGGATTATGGTTGAGACATCTATGACCTAGGTGATTAACAGTAACAACAAGAATGACAACGACAACAAAAATGACAACAACAGGATAACTACGACAGCAGCGGAGACGGTAACAACAACAACTACTACAGTAACGATGAAAACAACAGTGACCGCAACAACAATAAAAACCTGTGTTGGGGAAACAAGCATAAAGAACAATGGCGAAATCAATGAAAATGAAAATAATAAGAAAACAGTTAAAGGAACAACGAATACGTTATCAACAACAAATAACATAACAACAATATTAACAACAGCAATAACAGGAATAAAAACGATAGCAACGTTAGAATAACAACAGTAACTATAAAAGACAGTAGCGATAGCAACAATCGTAACGATAGTAGTAGGAATCGAAGCAATAATCACAACAGTAGCAACAATGACAAATACATCATCAACAACAACAATGAAAGCGATAAAAGCAAAAAAAAAAAAAAAAGGAAACCAAAAACAATGGTTCCGATGACATGGGTTCCAATTGATCTGATTAACGGAACAGCTTGCTCGTGAAAATAACTGTTTCTTTGCACTCCACAGACAAGCGTAGTCAACGTGGCACCGTATGAGACAAAAGGTGACCTTTTGAAAAACAGGTACTAATCACGTGGTTGATAAATAGCTTGCTTACCAACCACATGGTTCAGGGTTCAGTCCCAATACGTAGAACCTTGGGCAAGTGTCTTCTACTATAGGTTCGGGCCGACCAAAGCCTTTTGAGTGGATTTGGTAGACGGAAACTGAAAGAAGCCCGTCGTATATATATATATATATATATATATATGTGTATGTGTGTGTTTGTGTGTGTGTGTGTATGTTTGTGTCTGTGTCGCTTGACAACAGATGCTGGTGTGTTTACGTCCCCGTAACTTAGCGGTTCGGCAAAACACACCGACAGAATAAGTACTAGGCTTACAAAGAATAAGTCCTGGGGTCGATTTGCTCGACTAAAGGTGGTGCTCCAGCATGGCCACAGTTAAATGACTGAAACAAGTAAAAGAGTAAAAGAGTAATATATATGTTTGTGTGTGCGTGTAACGAGTTTCTTCACTGAAGGTCATGCGGTAAATCCGTAACCATGGAGTTGTGAAGCAAACTTCTCACCACACAGCTACACTTGTGTTTACTGTTTACTGACTCTTAGCTTTGTGAGTTCAAATCCCGGAGGACTCGATCTTCATCCATCTAGAATCATTTACATAACTACCAGTTGAATATTAGCGCTTAGATATATGACTCTTCCAACTTACGAACACTTCTGGCCCGTGATTAAGGTATCATTACAGTTATAAAGGGTGTGAGCCGGAAGAGTCGGTAACACACCGGACGCAAATGCTAGCGCCACTTAGTCCCTTTTTGCGTCCTGAGTTGAAATTCCGTCGATGTCCACTTTGCTTTTCATCCTACCGTGGTCGATGAAATAAGTGTCTCTTGAATGCATGGGTCAATGAAATTGACTTGCCCTATCTCTCAAAATTTCAGGTCTTGTGTCTATATTAAAAAAGGATTATTGCAATAATACTCAGTCATGTTAAAGATCTCTATAAATTCAAACAGAATTATCATAAAAACGTGTCCATGTTGATTGTTAGAAAATGATATGTGCTGGAGGTAAAGGTGATGATGATTAATATGGCGATGGCGGCAAATGTGTAATAAGGGTAATGATGATGTTCATAGCGATGATGATGGTGATGATGATGCCGATGATAATGATGATGATGATGATGATGATGATGAAGCTATATAGTCTCATGATGATGATGTTGATTATGATGAGGTTATAAAGTCTGATGATGATGATGATGATGATGATGTTGATGGTGATGATGAAGTTGAGGAGTGTCATAATAGGGCTGAAGGATAATGCTGTTCATCAGCGGATATTAATCCTCTCGACCATAGACACAAGGCCTGAAAATCGTGGGGCAGGACCCCAGTATTTCACTGGTACTTAATTTCAGTATTACAATACCATCATCATCATCACGACGATGATGAGGTAACTCCCTCATAATCCTAATCATGATGATGATGATCATCATCATCATCATCATAACCATCGTGATCATCATCATCATCATCACCATCATGGTCATCATCGTCAACATTTAGCCTTGATCGTCAATGATTATCAACCACCAGCATCATAATCACCATCATAACAACCATATGCATCACAATCATATTATACATCACTACTCTCATCATCATATCCACCACCACCACCACCACCACTACGAAGAAGAAGAAGAACAACAGCAATAACAACAGCGACAACAAAAGCAACAACAACTTCAACGACAACCTGGATAACAGACTATTGATATCTTCCCTGTGAAGGAAATCCATTTCTATGTATTTTATTGAATTACAACGCCTGCAGTTTCATATGTTCTGTCAAAATACACATAATATA
>NC_043012.1:11961746-11969246 GCF_006345805.1 Octopus sinensis
CCCCCCCACCAACTTTTTCGTATATAATTCTTCATTCTCCTTATTATCAATAATATATATATATAATATATATATATATATATAATATATATATATATATTATTGATAATAAGGAGAATGAAGAATTAGAACATTCAAACTTTATGTTTATTTCCACTTAGCTTAATCAAAATAATTTTCCGACTCGTATTTCGATCGTACTAATTGCATATTGTTGCATATTCAAGAACATAAAAATAATTGGCTGTTAATTCACTTTTTGAAGAACATTTGATCACTCTCATACTTTGTACCCAAGTGTGACCATAAATGTTCAATAGTGTTGAGGTCTGAAGATTGAGGGAGCCATTCCATCGATCTCACCCCTTTCACCTCAAAACCAACCTATTGAGAATTTGTATGTGCGGCATAGAGCATTGTCATGGAAGATTACACCCTCTGGTATGTTATCATAGAAAAATTTACCTAAGGAAGGTTGTTAGACGAGGTCTAACATGCTGGTGTAAGTGTTGGAATCCGTTCTTCCCTCCTGGGCCTGAAGACGACATGCAACTCCAAGCCAGTATGCTACTACATCCATATTTGATTGTTGGGACAACACATCTAATATCATAAAGCTATCCCAATTCTTCGACGGACATAAACAACTCCACGGGTTCCAAAGCTCTGAGAATAAATACAAATTTTACCTATCATTTTTGATATACAATAAAAAATGTGTACAAGCCTAATAAATTCTATTATGCCCAATAAGTTGGTGGAAACTAATATGTAGAACCTACCTCAAAGTTGTTTTCATTGGATCAAACAACTTTAGCCTAACCATGATCAGTCCGATTTTCATGCTGTTTTGCCCAAGACAGTCGCTTTTTCTTGTTCATCTCAGACAGCCACAATTTCTTTCTAGCCTTACATCCATTGAACCCAGTTTCTAATAACCTTCTTCTTACTATGCGACTTGATATCTCTTTGAGCTCCCCAAAACTCATCAACTACGTCAGAAGAGGTCTTTTTTTCCTATCGGCCAGAGACATCCACTTCAGTAACATGTATTCCCACGGGGTTGTACACATTTTGCGATCTTGACCATCACGGTTTTTCAAGGAATTGGTCTCACTGTACCTTTTGAGGGATTTTCGGACACTGCTTCTTGATCATTTCAATTTTCATACAATTTTCACTTGGGATAATCCTTCTCTGAATAATGTAATGACTTGAGTACTTTGAGCTTTAGAAATCCTTTTCTTCGGCGACAATTTCAACAAAGATTAACCACTGGTAAGTTAACTATAAGATATTCACTGAAAAATAAGGAAAAAATGTATGTATCCGACATTGAATGGCAGAAAATTTGTCCCAATAGCTTATGCAAAATATGCAAAAACGCATTAAAGCAGTTATAAAAGTTAAAGGAAAACATAAAATACTAATTATTGATAGGATATACTCAAAAATGTTTTTAGTTACTTTGAGAATGAATTTCAATTATATTCTCTATTTTTCATACCCGCCCCATAATTTTGGCCAAAGCTGATTTTTTATATGTATGTATGTATGTATGTATGTATGTATGTATGTATGTATGTATGCATTTATGTATGTATGTATGTATGTATGTATGTATGTATACCAATTATAGCAGCGATTCCATCTAAGAATATTTGAAGAAGGAATTTTATTCCAAAATATTATCGGACTATGGATAACTGGGGTCAATTCCTTTGTCTGTCCTTGTTTGTCCCCCTGTTTAGCCCCTTGTAGGCAATAAAGAATAATATATATATATACGTTTATATATTTGTTGTGCAAGATTTTTTTATGTGAAGTCGTGAGTTGAAACAGATATTGTTATATTTCGGAATGGTCATTTTGCCAGTTTAGCCAATAAAAACACACGCACTCTATATTTGGTGTTATTTTGCTTCAGTGATATTTATTTTTTATATTAATCTTAATCTTATTTAGGCCAGAGTTCTTTCGTCACACTCCTGTGACCGCATCAGAAATACAAAATGGCTGACGGTTAGTAAGGTGAGACACAAATAAGAAAGAAGAAAGCAAAGGACCACTGATGCGGTCACAGGAGTGTGACGAAAGAACTCTGGCCGAAATAAGATTAAGATTAATATAAAAAATAAATAACACTGAAGCAAAATAACACCAAATATATAGTGCGTGTGTTTTTATTGGCTAAACTGGCAAAATGACCATTCCGAAATATAACAATATATATATATGTATGTATGTATGTATGTATGTATGTATGTATGTATGTATGTATGTATGTATGTATGTATATATACTCACACGCGCACGCACACACACAGACACACACATAAATATGTAGATAAATAGAGAGATATTTAGTTAGATAGATAGATAGAGAAATAGATACACTAGTCCAGCTGATCGCTACAGCTATCGGTTCGAGTGACGATGCTGTTGGTGCTGTGATGGAAAGTCTTGTGAAGCGTTCTGGTGGTTCCAGTGAAGGTGTATTCTTTCGAGTTTGTCTCTATTGCACAAATGCTGCTGCTGCTGCTGCTACTGCTCCTATAGTTGTTGTTGCTGTTGTTTTATACTATAGTGTTTTGTGGTTGTGAATATTTTTTGCTGTAACTGACCAGTGCTTCTAATGCCGATTTGCTGATGACGATGATGATGATAATGATAATGATGAGGATGAGGATGATGATGATGATGATGATGATGATGATGATGATGATGATGATGATGATGATGATGATGATGATGAATAATGATGATTGTGGTGGTGGTGATGTCGATGATGATGATAACGATGATGATGATGATGATAACGATGATGATGATGATGATGACGATGATGATGATGATGACGACGACGATGATTATGACGATGACGACGACGACGATGATGATGATGATGATGAATGTGATAGTAGTAGTGGTAAACGTGGTGGTGGTGGTGCGTGGTGTGGGGGTGACACTTGTGTGCTTTGTTGTTTGGGTGTATGTTTATATATATAGGAACACTAGTATGCTTTTTCCAGTTATCTATCTATCTGTCTGTCTGTCTGTCTCTCTGTCTGACTGACTGCTAGTCTGTCTGTCGGTCGGTCTGTCTGCCTGTCTATCTAGCCATCGACCTACCTCCATATCTATACATTCACTAACAAATCAATCAATAGAATCATTCGATCGATCGATCTGTAATGAATACTTGTATAGCAGTTACCCGTAGATATTTACTGACATATCTATCTACTTATCTATCTATCTATCTATCTATCTATCTATCTAACTATCTATCACTCTATCTCTCTATCTATCTATCTATCTATCTATCTATCTATCTATCTATCTATCTATCTTTATCTATCTATCTATCTATCTATCTATCTATCTATCTATCTATCTATCTTTCTATCTATCTATCTATCTATCTATCTATCTATCTATCTATCTATCTATCTATCTATCTATCTTTCTATCTATCTATCTATCTATCTCTCTCTCTATCTATCTATCATCTACCTACCTACCTACCTACCTATCTACCTACCTATCTATCTATCTATCTATCTATCTATCTATCTATCTATCTATCTATCTATCTATCTATCTATCTATCTATCTATCTATCTATCTAGCATGTTACCTATGTATATACGTATGTATGTATGTATGTATGTATGTTTTGTATGTCTGTGTGTGTGTTTGAGTATGTTTGTGTCTTTGTGTGTGCATGTGTGTGTGCGTGGTGTTTGTATGTGTGTGTGTGTGATGTGTTCGAGTATGTTTGTGTGTGGGAGTGTGCGTGTATGTGTGTATGTGTGCTTGTGTTTCTGACTATGTATCTATCTTATCCTTCTACCAACCGGCATACATAGATATAAATACATGTATACCTGACTGCTTGCCTACCCGTCAGTCTGTCAGTCCGTTATATCGTCTCTGTCTGTCTGTCTGTCTGTGTGTCTGCGGGTGGGTGTGTTTGCATGTATGAATACATTTTGATAGCAAATTCTGTTTTTCGCAGTGCTAGCTGTAGATGTAGATGTTGGTTGTGATGGATGAAGTGGGTTATATGATCTATATACACAGTAGCAGTAACGAACCGTACCAACATCAGTATCAGACCCATACCACCATATTTATCAGAGCCATACCACCATCCTAGTACAGCAGGATGAATTTATACCCTAAACGTCAGCACTGCTTTATCCTAACCACTCCAACGCCACTCGGACGCCAATCGGATGTCACTGCGACGCCACTCCAACACCACTTCAATCGTCTCAGCTGACACTTCACGTTATTCACCGCCTTATTTCAACTGCAACAAAAGTACCTCGTGCCTACCACTTCGACGACACTCCTAATATCGTTCACTGCTACACTACCTTAATCGCAACCACTGCAGCACCACGCCGTCACATCTGCTGTATTCTATCTTTAATACAACAATCACTGCCGCTCCACTTCATGGCCATCACCACTGCTACCGCCACCAAAATCACTAACTCTGGGTACCCACTACAATACTACTTCATTGACACTCCAGTTCATGGGGTGAAACACTACCTCACCACCACCACACTGCAACCCCACTTTATACCTATCAATATCACTGCCAGCCACTCCTTTTATGACCACCATTTCCGTAGCACTGCTTCTTCATCACAACGATTTTGATACTCTAATGCTATTTACCTTACATAACTAAATTTACTACCACCACCACCACCACCACCACCACCGCCACCGCTGCTGCCGCCGCCGCCACAACCACCACCACCACAAGCACAAATTATCACAATAGCCACTGCACCCCCATCTTAACCCCCTTCACCGCCGACTGTTATTTAATCTCCAGCTCAGGTGTGATAGAAATATATTATTTGTGATCAAAGTCGTTTCCTCCTTGGGTATAAGTGTATCTAAGAATGCATTGTCAAATGTGACTTTCCTTTAAGATGACAGACAATAGGGCGTGATTCGAGGGGAATTTGACTGCTATTTCCAACACCGTAGACTCTCCTTCATCAGCTCTTCAACTCTGAAGAACTTTATTGTACGTTGGTTGCGGATATGGGTGTTGCTGTTGTTAATGTTGGCGTTGATGTTGTTTAGCCCCAGGACAACCCCGAACCACAATAGCACTATAATAAAAGTTCGAGTCGTGACCCTTTCACCTTTTATTCATAGTCTATCAATAATTATATATATAAATATATATACATATATACACACACACACAGACACACAGACACACAGACACACACACACACACACACACACACACACACACACACACAAACACATATATACGACGGGCTTCTTTCAGTTTCCGTCTACCAAATCCAGTCACAAGGCTTACATATCTCACTCTCTCTCTCTCTCTCTCTCTCTCTCTATATATATATATATATATATATATATGTATATATATGTATATATATATATATATATACATATATATATATATTATATATATATATATATCTGTACGTATATTGGCGCAGGCGTGGCTGTGTGGTAAAAAGATTGTTTCCCAAACCCACTTGGTTCCGGGTTTAGACCCATTGCGTGGCTCCTTAGGCAAGTGTTTTCTACTGTAGCCTCGGGCAGACCAAAGCCTTGTGAGTGGATTTTATAGACAGAAACTGACAGAATATATATATATATATATATATTATATGTATGTTTGTATGTATGTTTATGTGTGTATGTGCGTGAATGTGTGCGTGTGTGTATGTGTTTGTCCACCACCATCGCTGGGTAACCGGTGTTGGTTTGTTCAACTACCCATAATCTATCGGTTCGGCAAAAGACACCGATAGAATGTGTATCAGGCTTAAAAGAAAAAAGTACTGGCGTCGATTCATTGAACTAAAAATTCAAGGCGGTACTACAGCATGGCCGCAGTTTAATGGCAAGTAAGAAATAAAGATAAAACGCATCGTTTTTCTAAACAAAGATAAAGTACTATCTACAGGTGATTTAGTTGTTATGTCTAGCTGGTGAAGAGTCCGCGTAGGGAATCCCTTGGTGCTTCTCATGGGCGGTAGATTTTTGCGGTCGTTGCTACTGTTGGTATATGATTATACCATTCTAGTGGTACTTGTGAATTTTAAGTGTGTGGGCGTGTTTGCGCTTGTAAGTATATGTACATATTATCGTGGATGTCGATATGCGCATGCGCATACACACACACATACACTCCCATGTACACACACACACACACTCACACATATGCACTGTGTGTGTGTGTGTGTGTGTGTGTCTGTGTATAATTTCGCATACTTGAAAGTAAATGTATTTATAAATATGTAAAGATGTGTGAATATAAATAAATAAATATAATTTCAACATAATCACACACATTGTATGTTCTGCATGAATGCCCATATATATACGCACGTACCCCACCCCACAAACACACCCACGCACACAAACACGCACACACACACACACAAACACATACCCATGTATACATACATGCGTATATTCATACATATATATATACATGCATGCATATATAATGTGTGATGTTGAATAAAATTTCAAGAGCAGAGATATGTCGCAGTCAAAGCGATGTGAACAGCAGTAAGCATAATCTACTGTGGTAGCGGTAGTAGTAGTAGTAGTTGTAGTATTAGTAGTGGTGGTGGTAGTGGGGCAGTAACAGTGATGGTAGTGGTTGGAGGAGAAATATTAACAATGGTAGCAGTAGTAGTAGTCGCTTTAACAGTGGCAGTGGTGGGAGGAGTGGTGATATTAACAGTGATAGAAGCGGTGGTAGTAGTAGTAATATTAAGAGAGTGGCAGTGGTGGTAGCTGTAGCAATAAACATATTGTAGTGGTGGTGGTGGTAGTAATATTAAGAGTAGCAGTGGTAGCAGCAGTAGCAGAGTAGTGATATTAGAAGTAAGGTAGCGGTAGTGGTTGTTGTGGTGTTATTAATTTGTGATGTGGTTATGGTAGCTATAGTGCTGTTAAAAGTTCTGGTAGTAGTATTATTAATTATAGTATTTGTAGTAGTAGTAGCAGTTGTAGTGATATACAAAGAAGTGGTAGTAGTAGTAGGAGTCGTAGTAGTACTAGCAGTAGTTGTAGTTTTGGTAGTAGTAGTTTTGGTGGTAGTGGTGATGGTGGTGGTACATTAGTGATGATAAACTGTGGTGTAGTACAAACAGTAGCTTTTGTGATTGTTGCGGTGGTAGTGGTGGTTGTTGCGGTGGTAGTAGTGGTTGTTGCGGTGGTAGTTGTAGTGGTAGTAGTGGTTATATAAATAGTTGCGGTGGAGGTAGCAATGGTAATATTAACAGAGGTAGTGGTAGCACTATTGATATCACCAGTGGTTGCGGTGGTGGTGGTGGTGGTGGTGGTGGTAGTAGTAGTAGTAGTAGTAGTAGTAGTAGTAGTAGTAGTAGTAGTAGTAGTAGTAATATTAAAATAGGCAGCGGTGGTGATAGCAGTAGTGATATTGTTTATGATGGTCGTGGTATCAGCAAT
>NC_043012.1:11974246-11979246 GCF_006345805.1 Octopus sinensis
TTATCATTATTATTATTATTACTATTATTATTGAAAGAGGGAGCTGTGCATGCCATCAGAGTGACTGGGGTAAAATATACGAACCCCAGTATACCCATCATGACTACCCGTCTGATAAGTTTACACTAGGCACATGCATCACCACCATATGTGCGTGACATAGTGATCTCATATCAAGATAAACAGTGCATGCCCTTGCTGGTGGGGCCCAGTTATGGTTTCTTCAAGTCGAGTAGCCCATCCCTTTTCAAAATTCCCTGAACAAGGGTTGATTAAGGATGTTGAACGAACCACCCATGTTTCAAGAGGTGAATTATCCAAACCCCAAAGTATTCCTCTTAACACATGGCTATGATGCTCCGCCACTACTTCTGCTCATGATGAGAGATGCACATATCGTCAGCCACTAAGGGACATGCTCAAATGGTTAAGCTCAAACAACTGACAAGCAAATCTGTGGTATTGAGCAGAGTATTTGCTGTAGCCCATCTTTTATACAAGGACAAAACAATGTACACGATAATACTTCCAATCAGTTAAGATCAGAAACCATGAGGGATACTGCCTGGTACTGCATCAGTGCTATTATTATTATTATTATTATTATTCAGTAGTTTTATTTTTTTTTGCGTGCTTTCACTTCACTACCGAGCGCAGCTCTGTGTGCCTTGGGTATGTGCTGTGATTTGTTATGATGCTCTGATGGTTATTGTATGGAAAGTGTTCTGCGTAGGATGTGTGCAGTGCCTAGTAGTGCAATTTTCTGTATGTTATATGTGTTTGTAAGTCCTGGTGTTTTTGTTATGTATTTGTCTGAATATTTTTTTATCATGCCTAATGAACCTACTATGATAGGAATTGTTTCTGTTTTCAGATTCCACATTCTGGTTTATTATTATTATTATTATTATTATTATTATTATTATTATTATTATTATTATATTATTATTATTACTATCATTATTATTATTATTATTATTATTATTATTATTATTATTATTATTATTATTATTATGGTTTGACTCAGGTTGGGTCTTATTCCAGGTTCGTTGGTTGATTTCTCCTGTCAGGTCGTAGAGAAAGATAGGCTAAAAGAGTCTAAAAGAGATACAGAGGGAGAATAAGAGGAGCAGGATGAGTGCACTTGATCTCCTAAGAAGGTGAAATGAATAAATAAATACTTAAATGTCAGTTATCATTCCTTGATCTCATTACACAACAGTAAAGTGGCATCATAGAAAACAAGACATTTGTTATAAGAAAAGTAAGGTGCTGAAAAAGGTAATTGCAATTAGTAACTCGGCAATCCTTTACGAATTTATCATTGTCAGTTTGCAGACAACATTTACCTATATTACAATCTATCTATCTATCTATCTATCTATCTATCTATCTATCTATCTATCTATCTATCTATCTATCTATATCTATCTATCTATCTATCTATCTATCTATCTATCTATTCTATCTATCTATCTATCTATCTATCTATCTATCTATCTATCTATCTATCTATCTATCTATCTATCTATCTATCTATCTATCTATCTATCTATATATATATACATATATATGTATCTATCTATTTATCTCTCTATCTATCTATCAACAAAATGGTATTTTGTATGTGTGTATATATGTATGTACGTACGTCATTATTTAGTTTATTTCAAGATTTCTTGCAAATACAGAAAGAACTGGTTTCATTAGAATTTCAGCATCAACAACGGAGTATTTTTGTTTGTATGCATATATGTATGTATGTATGTATGTATGTATGTATGTATGTATGTATGTATGTATGTATGTATGTATGTATGCATGTGTTTGTGTGTGTTTGTGTGTGTATATGTGTGTGCTTTTATATATGTGTATCGATTAATATATCTGTGTGTGTTCGTTACGTAGTACCGCTTGGTAACCGGTGTTGATTCGTTTATGTCCCCATAATCCAACAATTCGCCAAAAGAGATCCATAGAATAAAAGAGTACCGAGGTTGATTTGTTCGACTAAACCTCAAGGTGGTGCCCTAGCTTTATTCTGCAGAAAATTTTAATCTTCTATGAAGTCCTGGCCGTTCTAATGCAGCTATTACTGATAACGCAAAGAAATCGAATCACAAACGCCAAGAACTATTTCGATCAGTTTCTGAGCAAATTCTCGTTTAATGACATTTGATCTGTCATGGTCACAGCAAACATGTGATTGAGTCCTATATGCAGGTTTTGACTTTTCTATCCAAAGGATTTTTAATCCAATATTTAACTCCCTGTCATTTGTAGATTCATCTAATTTGAGTTGCATTGTTAAAGCAATTTATTTCACGTTCCCTCGAGCGTCCTAAATTATGATATAAACAACATACTGAAATTATCGTTTCTGGTGAATCAACAATGATCTATCTATCTGTATACCTATCTATCTATCTATCTATCTATCTATCTATCTATCTATCTATCTATCTATCTATCTATCTATCTATCTATCTATCTATCTATCTATCTGTCTGTCTGTCTGTCTGTCTGTATGTATGTCTGTCTGTCTGTCACTCTCTATATATACGTCATACGTCATTTGTATTTGTATATATATTTATATATACACACATTCGATCCTTCTTCCAAGAAATCTAATGCTCGTAGATTAGTTTTTCCTTGGGACTGGCCGGATCGGAGCGACCTCAAGATTAATCAGCCGAAATTGCTACGATGATCCGGTTCTTGACTGAAGATTGAAGGCTTCGAATGTCCCGTCAATGTTTTTTGTATCATCTTCTAAATGTTTTACGTTCTTGTCCCAGTTTGTATTTTTCTACATAAAATAATATATATATATATATGTATATATATATATATGTATGTGTGTGTGTGTGTATGTGTGTGTGCGCGCGCATGTGTGTGTATACGTGAATTCTGACTTCAAATTCTACCGCGGTCAACTTTGTTTTCATCATTTTAGGGTCGATAAAATAATACACCAGTTCAGCCCCGGGATCAATGTAATCGATTTACCTCTCCCCGAAATTGCTGGCCTTGTGCCAAAATTTGAAACCAATATCAATAGCAACACTAAGGTGGCGAGCTGGCAGAATCGTTAGCACGGAAAGCGGCATTTCGTCTGCCTTTACGCTCTGAGTTCAAATTCCGCCGAGTTCGACTTAGTCTTTAATCCTTTCGGGGTCGATAAAGTAAGCTTCAGTTGATCGATGCAATCAGCTGAACCCTTGTCTCCGAAATTGCTGGACTTGTGCAAAAATTTCAAACCAATATTAGTTTCAAATCATGCCAGAAGAGCAGAAATTTTGAGGGACAGGATGATTTGATCACATCGACCCCAGTTTTCAATTGGTACTTGTTTTATCGATCTCGAAGGATGAAAGGCAAAGTCGACTTTAACGGAATTTGAACTCAAAACGTAAAGCCAGACGAAATGTCGTTAAGCGTGCTACCGATCCTGCCAGCTCGCAGCCTTAAATTTGGAACCAATATTAATATCTATTTCTTTACTGCCCACAAGGGGCTAAACATAAAGGGGACAAACAAGGACAGACAAAGGGATTAAGTCGATTACATCGACCCCAGTGCGAAACTGGTACTTAATTTATCGACCCCGAAAGAATGAAAGGCAAAGTCGACCTCGGTGGAATTTGAACTCAGAACGTAACGACAGACGAAATACCGCTAAGCATTTCGCCCGGTGCGCTAACGTTTCTGCCAGCTCACCGCCTTGGAACCAATATTTATATCAACAACATTAATTGCAGTAGTAGCAATACTAATCGATCATTTAGGAAATGGGACAAGCTGAGTCAAAGTTCTTGATCAAGGATAAAATGAATAAATAACAAGACGCAACAACATTAACATCCTCACCAGTATTAAACGATAACAACACGAACACAAATAACAACAACAACAACGACGACGAAAACATCAGCTGACACAACAACAACAAACAACCGAAACAAGAACAGCAATAAGCAATAGCAGAGCGAAAACACCTAAAGCTCCACGACCCCTGTTGTACTCTTTCACTCCAACTTTCTCTCACTCTTTCTTCCTGTTTCTTGTCCCCGACTTCCTACGCAACCGCTGAGCCTGGATGCGCATTCATCCATCCGTCGATGCTCTCGGTGTCCGGGGTTGACCTGCTTTCTCTTCTGCGGGTCTTACGAATAGCAAAGGACCACGTTTCCAACTTCTCCCATCTTGTGAGCTCTGGGACGAAGATCGTTCGCTCAACAGCAACAGTAACAGCAATAGCATCAGCAAAGAGAATACAATCATTAGTGTACTAAACGGCAGAAGTATCAACCGAATAGTCGTCATCTTCATCATCATCTTTAGGCTGGAGGTTACTTCCCCTTATCGTTTCAAAATTAACGAATATGTATAGTGACAATCGAATATCTAATGGAGGGAAATGAACATTCTCCAAATCTACTTTAACGTGTTTGGTTGTTATTCAACGTGATGTTTAGGTCCTGTACTTAATCTAAGGGTTTCTTTTCCCGAACCACTAAGTTACAGTGACATAAATACACCAGCACCGGTTGTCAATAAGTGGTGGGGTTAAACAAGCACAAGACTTTTACACACATACACTATCTCTCTCGCACATACGCACACATACACACACTCATATACACAGACACATACACATATATGTATGTATGCATCTGCTTTTATGTTGGACACTAGACTGTGATTTGAGATGAATTCGTTTGTTATTTCTAGCATAATAAACGATCCCATAGCGGTCTTCTCGTTGGTTGGATGGATATGTGATTATAAGCGAAATTGTATAAACGCTAGATTACAACAATAACGATAACGAACTGGAAGGCAGCGAGCTGGCGGAACCGTTAGCATGCCGAACAAATTGCTTACCGTCATTTTGTCCGGCTTCACGTTCTCAGTTCAAATTTCGCCGATGTCGATTTTGCTTTTCATCCTTTCTTGGAAGGCGGCGAGCTGGCAGACACGTTAGCACGCCGGGC
>NC_043012.1:11984246-11994246 GCF_006345805.1 Octopus sinensis
CATGGATAGATAGATAGATAAATAGATATAGATAGATAGATAGATCGATAGATCGATCGATCGATTGATAGATAGATCGATAGAGAGACAGATATAGCACACTAGAATATATGAAGTAATAATTAGCGCTACTTTCTTACAACTCTCTATATTCTAAGTTCAAATATCACCATAGCCAATCTTATCTTCATTTTTTGGTCGACTAATGAAGTGCTAATAAACAGCAGTGGACTGACTGGATTGGTAGAGCGTCCGACGAGATGCGTTGATAATTTTGTCATTAATTGTATTTTGAATTTTGTCTGTTTAACTAGGACTATTATGAGATGAAGGGCTCAAGGAAAACAAAAACGCGTCAGGATATCAGGCTGCATTTAAAGCTTATCGCTATGTCCTCAGGTAACATAAAACTGTAGTTTGTTCGGGATAAATGTTCAATGCGGCCGTCATTCGAGAAAAGAATACTGAGCAGTCAAAAGAAAAGTAGATATCAATTACATGCGTACATATGCTGCACATGCACATACATAATTAGTGACCATAGACACTTGTTAAATGATTGAGTCTATAGCCACAGGCACGTTTCTATCGGTGTATGTATGTGTGTGCGTGTGTGTGTAGAAACTACCATCTCCATAAATCTCTGATAGTTTTCACTCATGCAAAGAACATTCCAGCATTATCAATGACTGTTTGAATTATGTGAACGAGAATTGTAATAAATCTCGAAGAAAATCACATATACATGCATACTTGCAGATATATATGAAATCGTAAGTTCATATATATATATATATATGCATACGTACAAACATACGTACTTACATGCATACGTACATGCATACATACATATTTACATATATATATATATATATATATATATTATATATATATGTATATATATATATATATATATATATATATATATATATATATATATATATATATATATATATATAGTATATATATGTATATATATATATATATATATATATATATATATATATATATATATATATATACAAATAATGAAAGAATGGACCTGATCGACGAATTAACAAAATAAAGGAATTTTGTTAATTCGTCGTTCAGCTCCCTTCTTTCATTATTTGTATTTAAAAAAACAAAGAAATTTCCACACGATAGCACGTGATCTCTGCCCTAGGCATGTAGCTTCAATCGTGTTTCTCTGACGTGAATTTGCTACCCAGGTATCGGTTAACCGAATTATCCATAATAAGATAATTCATTCAACTACTCAATTATTTATATATATATATTATATATATATATATATATATATATATATATATAATATATATATATATATATACATACATACATAACATACATACATACATACATACATACACATACATACATACATACAGGACTTACAATGCACTGTTGTTTAGTATACCTACAGGGTAGTTCTACCTCCACAAATCTCCATATCAAACGTGGATGGATACTGAAGACAACATAAGTCCCGGGAAAGAGCAGTGCCAAGTCCCTCCGTTTTGTTTATTCCCAAAAGTTATTTGTAGTACTTTATCCCTATTACAATGTGTTTTCTTTAACACACTTCGTAAAGCACTTCGTGAAATCAATGCAAGTGGATTTTCAAATCTTTCTGATTTATTCCCAAATGCACGTGCAGAATATTTAACCCTTAAGCGACAGGAAGGGTTATATGGGTGTGTGGGTACCAAACGGGTAATAAACAATAAACTATCGATTTTTCTTAAGGATAATTTCAATATCAATTTTCACTTTTCATATATATATTTTTTTATTTGTTGCAGTTATTTGACTGCGGCCATGCTGGAGCACCGCCTTTAGTCGAGAGCAAATCGACCCCAAGACTTATTCTTTGTAAGCCTAGTACTTATTCTATCGGTCTATATTGCTGAGCCGCTAAGTGACGACGACGTAAACACACCAGCATCGGTTGACAAGCGATGCTGGAGGGACAAACACAGACACACAAACACACACATACACACACGCACACACACGCACACACACACACGCACATACACACACACACACACACACATATATATACGACGGGATTCTTTCAGTTTCCGTCCACCAAATCCACTCACAAGGCTTTGGTCGGCTCGAGGCTATAGTAGAAGGCACTTGCCGAAGGTGCTACGCAGTGGGACTGAACCCGGAACCATTATGTACAAAAACTATAATAATTGCTAGTGTCTTGCCCAATAATTTCATTTAAGTCTTCCGCATTGTACAAATATATATTAATTGATGGTGTCTGCTAATTCTAATGAAGCACCAATTGATGAGTTCCACCGTTTAAGAGTTAATACAGAAAATTCATATGGGGTCGCATCAAAAGAAGGTTTTAAAGGATTTTGAAATTCAATGAGCTCTCAAAACCCAAAAGCTTTTCATGGTTGTAAATAGTTATAAAAAAGGGCTTTCTGGGGGTAAAATAAGTCGCTTGGATATAAAAGTGTGGTTAAGAACCTCCTTGTTGCCAATGAAGAAATTAATTGCTGTAAATATTTTCCAGTAAATCTTGATGTCGTACGTGAGAAATAATAGATTTAGAATTCAGGCAGTGGAAACACGGCACAATAAAATTGTTGGATAGTATACATATTTCTTTACTACCCACAAGGGGCTAAACACAGAGGGGACAAACAAGGACAGACAAACGGATTAAGTCGATTACATCGACTCCAGTGCGTAACTGAAAGGATGAAAGGCAAAGTCGACCTCAGCGGAATTTGAACCCAGAACGTAACGGCAGACGAAATACGGCTACGCATTTCGCCCGGCGTGCTAACGGTTCTGCCAGCTCGCCGCCTTTTAATGGAAGACCAGCAGTCGCCCATGCACACCGGCCTCCCCTCTCCACGCCACCAGTGTTATCCAAAGGAAAGGCAAAGGGGCCGATACAGCTTGGCACCCGTGACGTCGCAACTCATTTCTACAGCTGAGTGAACTGGAGCAACGTGAAATATGGTGTCTTGCTCAAGAACACAACGCGCAGCTCAGTCCGGGATTCGAACTCACGACCTCGCGATCGTAAGCTCGACGCTCTAACCACTGAGCCATGCGCCTTCACATTGTTGGATAGTATATAGTAACGACCCAGATTAGGTTTGCAAGAGAAAATCTTATGCAGAATACATTTAAATACATATATAATGTATTATGTGTTTTTTTTTTTTTTTTTTTTACTTGTTTCAGTCATATTGACTGTGGCCATGCTGGAGCACCGCCTTTAATCGAGTAACTCAACCCCGGGACTTATTCTTTGTAAGCCCAGTACTTATTCTATCGGTCTCTTTTGCCGAACTGCTAAGTTACAGGGACATAAACACACCAGCATCGGTTGTCAAGCAATGCTAGGGGGACAAACACAGACACACAAACACACACACACACATACATATGTATATATATACATATATATATACGACAGGCTTCTTTCAGTTTCCGTCTACCAAATCCACTCACAAGGCATTGGTCGGCCCGAGGCTATAGTAGAAGACACTTGCCCAAGATGCCACGCAGTGGGACTGAACCCGGAACCATGTGGTTGGTAAGCGAGCTACTTACCACACAGCCACTCCTGTATATATTTTTTAATTACATGCTGTGTAATTAAATCTGTGATAGAAAAAAATTCAGGTTAAAATTAAATATGCATGAATAAATCAATTGAACGCATTGTGTTCGCTTGAAGCAATAAACTAGTTTTTGTATAAAATATTTAAATACACTTTAAGAATTGATAGAATCGAAAGAAATTAAAACTACAATATTTAAGCACTCACACGCGCGCGCAGAAACACACACACACATACATACACGCACACAGTTACGTGCCGAGGAAAAAAACTAAGAGAGCTTTGAAATCGGCATCCAAACGCATTTAGGGAAGAAAAAAAAAATATTATTACACAGGGATAATTGAAGAAATGATTATCCAAACAAGCAAATGGATAAATAGACAAAGAAACGAATTGAAATTCCATTGTTTGAGTGATTTTTGTTATTGAATGTTGGTCGTGCTGTTGGGGTATCGTCTTCAAAATTTTGAGGCGATCATATCAACCACCATTCCTTATACAAGTTTAATTTAAAGATGCCTATTTGTCGAGCCACCATGTAACAAGACATAGGGAATCTTTTCGGTTTGAACGGCAGTTTTTTCTAGCGGTGTCATATGAAATTGTCACCCATAATTATGACCCTAGAATCGATCTATTGCATTTCAATCTGTTTTAGGGTTAGGGTTAGTTAGGGTTAGTTAGGGTTAGGGTTAGGGTTAGGGGTGGGGGAAGGGTCATTTTTTTCTTCACAAATGTAAATAAACCCAATCTGTTTATTAAACGAGGGACATATTCATACGGCACAGAATGTTGTTTACCTCAATGGACGTCAGTGATTGGTTGAAATTGCAGAAATTGAAGAAAAAACAACAACAATCTTACAAACTATAGAATTTTCTCAATAAAGCCAAGAGAAAAAGATGTTTTATAAACACATTCTACCAGTATACGAAGTTTAAAATTTTTTAGTTATCTGGAAATTATGTTAAAAACTGCCGTTCAAACCGAAAAGATCCGACATAGGAAAGCACAAAATAAGCCCGGACTAAATTTATCCCAAATCAAAAATTCTGATCACATAGAGCTAGAACAAATACTGCAAACATCTCCTTCAACATCCTAACAACTCTGAAACATGCAGATAAAACATGACAATAGGCAGATTTGAACCCAGAGAATAAAAGACCATACCGAAATACTGCATGGCCTGAAAATCTGACCCGACTCCGTTTCTGCTTATTTGGCCTTCAACATCGTCGGTTTTATTTCGTATCCGAGAATTTAGCTTCTTCTTTGCTGAACGCTTCCTTTATGGTGATGGCGTTGATGACTATATAAACCAACCGTCAATATAACAACAATTATAACAATAACAAAAGTGATGCTGTATAATACAGACATAATACCAGAAATTCGTTGTTTGTGTTTAGTACTTTCTCTTCGATGTCTCCCTCTCCCTGCTCAAACCCTTTTACTATATATTTTAACAATTTTATTATTTGATACATGTGTGTTTTCTCACCAACCATATTTCAACGAGGATACTCCGCGGGCAGAGTACTGTACTTTCCTTCAAGCAAATGTATTACAGCCGTAATAATTTCTCATCGTGTCCTTACTGAATAATTAACCTCATGCAGAACGATGAGGGCGCGTCAGCATTACCTAGATCAATATCATTCATATGGTCTGCGGTTGCATCTAAGGCAAAAGAAAAAAAATCGAACACTTAGGCCACGCAGAGTAAAATATCTTAAAAATCATCGACCTTGAGTAACAGGTAGGGCTTGTAGCAGCTTGACATATTTTTTATGACATTAAGCGACGCCTAAACGACATTATAGAAGCTTAAATAATCGGAAGTCTATATCTTATGCACCCTAAAACACATATGGACATCCATGTACATACACACGTGTGTGCAAAGGAACACAGAAAAACGCTGTCAATTAGTCAATCAACAAATAATCAATCGTTTTTTATTACGTAGTCTTCACAAAAGGAGCAAAAGGTGGGCGACTATAAACACATGGTTAAGTGCTCTCACACAAATATTGGGAGGGTTAAATAAATACAAGCATATATATACATACATGCATACGGGAACACATACATACATGCGTAGATGCATATATGCATGCATACATACTTACATGTTTACATACATACAAACATACGTACGTACGTACGTGTGTACATTTACATATATAGTAGATATATGAACCTCGCATATAAACCTAACCAGTGCAATTTTAGTTTATTTAAGCAGGATCATAGTCTCAGAGAGTGCACAACAACTAAACAGGGAGTTGACGCTATGAGTGTATCTACGAGTAAAACAATGGACCTCAATATACCACATAAAGAAAATACAGACTATCTATTCGAATTTATCCCACAGAATATCAAAATATTTTGATAAGTATTGAATTTACCAACCTTCGCTGACCTTAACTTCTCAATACATGGCAGTTGTTGACAGGTAGAGGGACTGATATATATATATAGAAAAGGATAAAGAAACAAAGTGCTCAATTGATATCCACCTGAGATATAGCAACTGACTTGGGAAGTGAAAACAATTTCAGACAATTGTTTATCTATCTATCTATCTATCTATCTATCTATCTATCTATCTATCTATCTATCTATCTATCTATCTATCTATCTATCTATCCATCTGTCTGTCTGTCTGTCTGTCTATCTATCTATCTATCTATCAATGAAATCATAAAAGAATCATCCATAAGTTGCAATAAGCAACATTTATTAAACGTTTTTACTGTTATTTCTTTATTTTCTGCAAACAAAATGCACAAAAAAGCTACACGTTTGCATTATTTTATATATACAATAATAATAAAAGACGTTACCGTATATATTTTTGCAAACCAAGGACGTTATATTAGACCTCCTTGACTCAAGTTAGAGAAGGGGTGCGTATTATACACAAGGTTTAAGTTTTTCAGAGGTATAGTCCCCTAAAAATCCCCTGCGTATTATACTCAAGGGCGGACTATACTCGAGGATTTACGGTATATACATATATCTAAATTCGTCAAATTTAGTCAAATTTAGTCCGTCACGCACACACACACACACACACACGTACACACAAACGCAAGTGTGTATGTTTCTCTTCCTACAACTACTCGACAAACTATGATGGTTTGTTTACATTCCTGAAACTTAGCAGTTTAACGAAAAGTGAACAGTAGATTAAGTAACAAGCTTAAAAAATATAAGAACTGAAGCGGAAAAAGATGAAACACAATAAAAGAATAATAAAAATGAAAGAAACATAATAAAGGAAGATGATGTTAAATCACGTGATGTCAGTTTCTATGACAACGTTTATTTGTTGTGCTTAATTATTACTAATTAATGGTTCATCAATTGGTTTATTAATGTGATGTACCGTTTAGTAATATTCCTTCAGCTTTCAGTTAAGTACTACTAAGGTGATCCTGAAGTATTCATACTGTTATTATACACAAACACACACAGAGACACAGACACATACACACACACACACACAGACTCACACATTAAACTACACCACCTAAAATACGAGTGTGAATGAACATTTATAGTGGAAGAAAATTTTTTTAAAAATCTGCCTACAACGAATAACAAATGCAAAACAGATTATTTTCATAGATCAGTCAATGAGAAAAACTCAACGTCTATGAAAGAATCCCTTGAAAACTAGTAAAAAGTTACAGAAAGTATGAGGAAGAAATCTTGATCTTAACACAATGAATAGAAAAGCCAGAAAAGAGCTATTGCAAATAAGTTGAACAAAGACATTACAATATCAGTGGTACTGTGAGGCGGCGAGCTAGCAGAAATGCGTAGCCGTATTTCGTCTGCCGTTACGTTCTGAGTTCAAATTCCGCCGTGGTCGACTTTGCCTTTCATCCTTTCGGGGTCGATTAAATAAGTACCAGTCCATCACTGGGGTCGATATAATCGACTTAATCCGTTTGTTTTTCCTTGTTTGTCCTCTCTGTGTTTAGCCCCTTGTGGGTTGTAAAGAAATAGGTACAGTATAGAAAACACACTTAAGAATATGAGAAACAGAAAATCATCTACCTGGATCTTATAACAGGATATTGGTTCAAGTGTGTGATGCTTTATGGTGTGTCTTGATAACATTATTTGGAAAAGGAACCTAGAAGATGTCACATGTACCCAAATAGCGGTAAACTTTCACTATCTTTTCCATTCTTAAAATTAGTCAAACTATTTTTAATTTAAAATTTCGGGCCAACCGCCTGCAGGACCCTTGCGTATATAATATACACTGAATGCCTGCTTCGAGTTCTATGAGTTACTGATAAGCCCCGTTGTCCGGTTTCCATGGCGTATGAGTAACCGAGATCGCAGCCTCTCTAAATGAGACGCCAGTCCGTCACAGAGTCGCTGATTTACAGCTGATTAAACAGGAGCAACGTGAAATGAAGTGTTTTGTTCAAGAACAAAAGTCGCCATTCCATCCGTGAATAGAAACCACGATCTCATGAGTGCAACAGCCTAATCAGTAGGCTTTGAGGACTATATGAAGTAGGTAGTAGTCAATGCAATGAGACAAGATCAGTACAGAACCGTCGATACAAAGCCGTAGTGTGGCTGAGCTCGTTAACTGCCGAGAATCACAGGAAATTTTCAATACCCGCGGGGTAATATATTATTCCTTTTATTCTTATATTTGTCTTTGTCAATTGACTGTAGCCATGCTGGAGCACCGCCTTTAGTCGAACAAATCCACCTCAGGACTTATTCTTTGTAAGCCTAGTACTTATTCTATCGGTCTCTTTTACCGAACCGCTAAGTAACGGGAACGTAAACACACCAACATCGGTTGTCAAGAGATGGTGGGAGGACACACACATACACACACCCACATCCACACACATACACACACATACACACACATATATATATATACATGTCAAGCTTCTTTCAGTTCCGTCTACAAAATCCACTCACAAGTCTTTGGTCGGCCCGAGGTTATATTAGAAGATACTCGTCCAATGTGCCACGCAGTGTGACTGTACCCAAAACCATGTGGTTGGTAAGCAAGCTACTTACCACACAGCAACTTCTGCACCTATTATTGATCATATTTCCCACACAAGGATGGTGGTGGTGGTGGTGGTATCGATCCTGTATTAATATCGAACGGATCCTGAATTGCAAGACTGAAGTGGAATTTCCAGCAGAGAAGAATAAATCTTCAGCTATCCTGATCAACTTTGCAAGAATGAAAATGAGATCATAATGATAGCTAATGAACTTGAAGAAAGACATAGAATAAAAGCTGACACATATCTATCTCTAAGGAACGTTGGGAAGTTGTATTAAAATCTAGAATCTACAACAAAAATTAAAAAATAGACAAGTTCACTAAAATACTTGACATACATGGGAATGGAAAATAAAAGAAATCTCAGACCATTGAAGGGATCAGCCACATCTAAAGATAAGGTACATTGAAAGCATAGGAGGCAACACAGCAGAAGCGAACTATTTGCACAAATGAACTTAGTGAGTCAATGGCATACATAATTTGATGCTGAGCGGATGAGTGGACAATAAACTGCCAACGACCAGGATCAACCAGTTTGGTGGGCGTGGTGTGTGCTGATCAGGCATTCAGCTACCTGGCCATGCCGCATCGGTCGATCGGGACGTTTGGCCTGTAGGAGTTGGAGTTATCCGGGCAAGTCAAGTGATAAAGATGGAGAGGCCTAGCAGAAAGTACCGAGAAGTTTATAGCATCACACCTCCAAAGGTACTTCCATGCAATCGAGGATAAAATATCATTACCAGAACCTGCCAGACAAATGTCAGAACTCATCTTTGAGAAACATATAAGCTGTGCAAAACCGAAACTGAAGATATTAACCACATGTTACCTAATAGCAAAGTAGTGATGGAATGACAAATATACCTTTCAGATATATCTTCTAATGAGACACGAAGTGGCAGTTAGAACAATCTGGGACAGACCGAGAAGGAAAATAGTAACAGCTATAAAAGATTAATTGTTTGAAATTGGCGGAATGCAAGAACAAAAGCAAAAAAAAAAAAAAAAAAAGAAGCTCAAAGAAACTCCGCAACCAAATAAAAAACAAAATAAGCAACCTGATATTGTACATTAAGGAGTGAAAAGCATGTTCTATTGTGAAAGCCAAATGTTTATTTGACATGAATATGGTAAAGAAAATACGGGAGACAGAAGATATCAATGAGGCATTGAAGAGAAGACTGCAAGTCTAGTAACTAAAATATACCAACAGCAAGAATCTGATTACTTTTGAAGCGATGGGATATTTAATGCCAGCCAGGTTCAAAGTGTAGAAGAGCTTGGAATCTTGGAGAATAAACGGAGATAATGCTGACTG
>NC_043012.1:12004246-12011448 GCF_006345805.1 Octopus sinensis
TACATACAACTACATACATACAAACATACATACATACTACATACAACATACATACATACTACATACATACAACATACATACATACATACATACAAACATACATACATACACACACAGACATATATGTATATATGTATGTATGTATAAGGTGCTCCAGCATGACCGCAGTTGCACGGTTGAAACGAGTAAAGAATAAAGGAATAGAATATATATATATAGATATATATAATATATAATATATGACATATATAATATACACATATACGTATATATATATATATGTTTTCTTTCATTCTTTTACCTATTTTAGTAAAATTTTTACATACACACACACACACGTACCAATACACATGCACAAACACATACACACATACACCCACATTTACACCCACACATGCATATATATATATATATATATATATATTTTATACACACATATATGGAAGTGTATCAGTTTTATTGTATGTGTATTTATATATACGTTTATATATAGACATACATTTACTTACACACATTCTCACATGTATGTATGTATGTATGTATGTATGTATGTATGTATACACACACACATATATATATATACATATATAGCTTTCTTGGATACACCGTGACCCGAATTGATGTCCTTTGTTATACTCGACAATGATGGGCGAACCAATAATAATAAGAATAACCACACACACGCACACACATACACACACACACACACACACGTATACATACGCACTCACACTTACATACATGCACACACACATGTATACGTAATACGTTCCCTATGCATTAATACTTTGATGAAAATTTTTGAAGTTACATAATTTTTTGATATGACCTTTTAACCCTTGAGGTAGGATAAAAGTGACTTGCATATTATGTATATATTATGTATATATATATAAGATATATGTGTGCACCCATATTATACACACAAATACATATCCATTGATATATATACATTTAAGTACATATATATATGTACATAAATATGTACTTAAATGTAGTTTTTCTCTCCTTGTTTTTTTCTGTGTCCCTTTCTGTAGAGGAGCGTAGGCTCGAAACTTAATAGACTTTTTCTATTCCTGAGCATTATACTAATACATCTGTTTGTTTTGTACACCACCTGTCTTCGTCTTTAGTTTTTTTCGTAAACTCTCCCTATATATATATATATATATATATAAAGAGAGAGAGAGAGAGAGAGGAGAGAGAGAGAGAGAGAGAGAGAGAGTGAGAGAGAGATGTATTTAACGGCATACCAAGTTTTATCGGGTTTCATTGGATTAACATAAACTGTAAAAATGGTCTTCTTTGACAAAAATGAGAATCTCAAGTCTTAGCTATGTCGGAAGTCATTGTATTTAGACATAAAGAACCAAAAAGTTTTTGCAAATGCGTCTATATTTTTTCTTATTGCAACAGCCAATGCGACTAATTACACTGGCACCACCACCATGACGCCTACGACGACGACTATCACCACCACGACTACAACCGCTACCACCGACCTCATCTTCATGACATGTCGTCGCCCTCACCGGCTTCATTGTCGGTGTCATCATCATGATCATGGTTATTGACGGCAATATTAAAACGAAGATCACACAATAGTGCATGCCCGTAGATCTGCTTTCGTAGAGCTATACATACGTACCTACATACATATATGCATACATGAATATATAATTACACACACTTACATACACAACCGCACACGCATATGCACATATCCGTGTGTGAATGTGTGTGTGAGTGTATCTGTATGCGTGTGTTTTTATCATTAGGCTAATGACTCTCCCAAGACCTGATATACATACATACATACATACATACATACATACATACATACATATATATATACATATATAATATATATATGCGCGGTTGTGTGTGTCAGATATGGATACGTGTGTACATACATGCAGTAATGCAATTATCGGTAGGACGGGAAGTTATGGGAGCTGTAAATGTCTCCGTGTTAGTAATTGAACCTTTCGGTATGAAAACGCCAGTGCTATGCGATATCAAGCTCAACTAAAACCAAACGGAATATTCAAGTATTATTCTCGTTTTTCCCAAGTCGACATACGTCGCCGAAGTAATCTCAATTGGGAATTGAAGCTCTGTTCCACATCATGTTACTTGGTACGTATATAAAAAAAAAGTCACACCTAGAAATAGCAGCCAAATGACTCAAACCAGAATCTACCATTGAAAATAAAATATTGATTGAATTTGTGATAGATACATCCTGTCTCACAAGAATAAGGACTGGTCAAATTCGGAAAATCTCTCTCGTGAAAAACATTAAGGATTTAAATCAACTTAATGTTCATAAATTTGAATATTAATTGTATGTTAATTAGTCATTGAATGCTATTCTAGTTTATTGCACCTTTTGTTAGGTTGTTGATCTATCAGTTTACCTATCAAGCTCTCTATCGATCAGACCTATCCATCAGTGTATTGATTGAAATTTACGTCTATATACCAAAATCTATCTATCTATCTATCTATCTATCTATCTATCTATCTATCTATCTATCTATCTATCTATCTATCTATCTATCTATCTATCTATATATATATATATATATCTATCAAATTGACCTACCTATCAATCAATCTATTGATGTATCGTTATCTATATCTCTCTAATAGCATACATACACTAGACTCTACACATTCACATATACATACCTATAACCTCCATACCTATCCACATATATATATATGATTATATATACACATACTCCAACATGCTCATGTATACAAGTAATGCACATACACAACAGATAGTTAAAGTGATATATATATATATATATATATATATATATATATATATATATATATAGTATGTGTGTGTTGTGCTTAACTATTTGCGTCATTACCTTTACCTGTATGAAGACTACCTTATGAATTCATTTGCATATAACGTGTGCGTGTGAAAGTAGAGGTGTATGCGTATGAGTACGTATACAATCTGTGTGTGTGCATGTGTGTATGTAGGAATGTATATAATTTAGTTTGATTCAGGCCCTCACGCTAAGAACTCTGGTATAACACTAACATCATGAATCTCTGTGTATATATAATAATATATAATATCTACTTTATTTAAAGCAGCAGAAATTCAACAAAACCTGTTACTCTGAGTTTCCCGTTGCTATTCATCGGACAGTTTTTGCTAGCAAAAAACTGTCCGATGAATGGCAACGGGAAACTCAGAGTAACAGGTTTTGTTGAATTTTTCTGCTGCTTTAAATAAAGCATATTACTCACCACTGGTATTTGAGTACTCTTTTTTCCACCTTGTTTCACATTATGTGGTTTACTCCCGGTATATATATATATATCCTATATATATGTGTGTTGTGGTGTGTGTGTGTGTGTGTTGTGTGTGGTGTGTGTGTTGTATATATATAAATGTATATGTATATGTATATATATGCATATGCATATACATATATATATATAATGTATGTATGTATATATATATATATATATATATATATATATATGCATTTCGACAAAAGAAACCGAAGGAATAAGTACCAAATTTCCCAAAATGAACTGCTGGGGTCGATTTGTTCGTCTTTGCCCTTCAAGATGGTGCCCCAGAATCCGTTGACTGAAACAAGCTAAAAGTTTTCTGTCTGTCTGTCTGTCTGTCTCTCTATCTATCTATCTATCTATCTATCTATCTATCTATCTATCTATCTATGTCTATATATGTACATGTATAAAATAATTTAATATAGACAGCCATTTACAATGTTTTTAGCAGATAGGACAACTATGATATAATTCTCACTAAATGTGACTAGGGTCTTAGAAGATCTACACTGGTAGAAATAAGACCTAAAAAGCCCCAATGCTGTAGTTAACACATTCACACACACATACACACACACACCACACACACACACACACCACAGACTCTCTCTCTCTCTCTTGCTTCTCTCTCTCTCTATCACACATGTGTATATGTGTGTGTATATATATATATATATATATGTATGTATTTATACACATATATGTCCATAGTCTAGTTTTAGTGTTTCAGTAATGATAAAATAAACTAAACACATACCCTTGTATAAACGTAATGAATACAACATACATACATACATGCATACATACATATATACATGCATACATACATACATACATACATACATACATAGGAGCGTACATACTTAAATACATACCTACAGGCAAACATACATGCGTGCGTGCACCCGTACACGCTCGCATGCATACATTCTTATATACACACTAACATTTATGCAAGTGCGTATGAAGTGTGCGTCTATGTAAAAAAACAAAACCGATTATATATGTAAATACCTAATTGCCAATACAACTTAATCTATGTAAATATATGTAAATTCATCGTACGGTAACATGTAAGGGGTCAGGGTGAGAGTTGATAGTACAACTAAGAAAAATGAAATACTTTTTTTAGTCACCCAATCTCATACAGTCTCATACTCACAAATACGCACACAGACAAGCCTATGTATTCAGATATACACACATATACGTACAAAGCGTATAGTGCCCCAGAAAAGCTATACATGCACACAATTTTATTCATACCCCCACTCTCTGTATATATATATATATATATATATATATACGAGATACCACCATGCTGAAATATAGCAGCCATGATCTGACGCTAAAACCACCTTAATTAAGGTGGTTTTAGCGTTAGATCATGGCTGCTATTTTCACCATGGTGTATCTCGTAGATACCCTAATTTATAATTTTAATAATTATTACCTTTCAAGGTTATTTTTTTCCATGCTGACCACTTGATAAAATCGTTATTTTATTTTAAATTTACGATCTTATCCTTATATATATATATATATATATATATATATATATTTATATATATATCTATATATATCTGTACATGCATACCGTGTATGTTATATATTATATCTCTTTATCTATCTATCTATTTATCTAGCAATCCATCTATACGTTTAAAGCTACACATATATACATACATACATGCATACATACATACATATACACACGTACATATACGTGGGTGTGTGTATGTGCGAATATATTCATATCTGAATATAAATGTCAATGTATGTTATAATAGTGATATTAATAACAAAGTCGTGTTATCACGCCGCTACTTTCATTCTACCGCAGTGACCTCTACCGTGAAACGCTGCTACCGTTATTATTATTAATATTGTTATTGAAAACTGCAGTTCTTGTCAGTGTTTAAACGAGCGAGACTTGCTACAGTCACCTTAAACAGCTGTATAGAGTTGATAAGATCTTTGAAAGCCGGCGGTTCTTTAGAGCGACACATAGATAGAGAGGGTTGGAGCGTTGAAGCCGTAACAGAAAGGGAGACGGTGTGAGAACGAGAGAAAAGCTGAAAGGTGGAGAGGAAGAGTTAGATGATAAGGGAGAGAAAGAGAGGCATAGAGAGAGAGAATGAAGAGAAATGAAGTGAAAGAAAGGGGTGTAGGTGGGGATGCAGGTGGGGATGCAGGTGGGGGAGAATTATAACATTTAATGCTTCTATTTCTATCTGCTGCTGGTTTTGCTGTTGTTGCTACCGCCACTTCCCTTGTGACACCTCCTCTCACTGCAACCGCCACTTCACCAACCACCGATCAACCCCCGCTGCAATCGCTCGCTACCTCCACCTCCACCGCTGCTAAGTATTGCTATATACCCCCCTCTCCACTGCCACCGTCACCATCATCATCGTCGTCATCCTCATCACCGCCTCCGTCGCCGTCGCCACCATCTCCTCCCTGCTCTCTCTCTCTCACTAGCACCATCATCACCACTATTATCAACACCGTCACCGTCACCGTCGCACACTCAGCTTATTGCTTGTACGCCAACGACGACACTACCGCCTTCACCGTCACAGTCATTAACATCACCCACCACTACTACAACCACCAGCACAAGTACTACTACCACCACCACCATCACCCACCAGCAACACCAACACCACCAACACCAACTCTACCATGACCATCACTTCTATAACTGCGGCTTCTGTTGCATTTATTAAAACCACCGCCGCCGCCACCACCACCAGCACCACCTCCAACACCACCAACATCAACTCTACCATGACCATCACTTCTGTAATTGCGACTTCTGTTGCGTTATTTACAGCCGCCGTCACCAACACCAACACCACTACTACTACAACTACTACTACTACTACAACTACTACTACTACTACTACTACTACTACTACTACTACTACTAGTGCTTTAACGGTTACAGATAACTGTTAAATGAGGATAAGAGGTGTGTATTGGCGGTAGCAGTTGCGGTTGAAGTAGAAGTAATGATATGAGTTGTGGGGTTAGTATTGGTGTTGGTAGCGGTAGTGGTGGGAGCGAGTTCGAACGATGGTAACGGTAGTCGCAGTCAAGTGTTAGAAACACTGACTATGTAAATTGCAGTACTAGTAGGAGTGGTGTTACTCAGAGAAAGTGTTGGTTGCAGTACTTTTAGGAGTGAGTGGCAGTGATGCTAATGTCGGCTGCAGTAAAAGTAGGAGTGTTGCTAGTAGGCTCATCGAGGTAGTGTCGGTTGCAGTAGGGCTGGTTTAGTGCCACCAGTGTTAGTGGAGGTAGTGTTGGCGGTAGCAGAGTGTCATTGGCGTTGCTTGTGGTAGTGTTGGTTGGTATTTCCGGTGAGTGTTATTTGTAGTATTAGTCCTGGTCGTGTTGGTGGTAGTATAAGAGTGGTATTATTAATGCTAGTGTTGTAGTAGCAATGAAATAGTATCGGTGCTATTTAGTGGTGGTTGTGTTGGGTTTACTAGTAGAAGTTGTAGTCGGCAGTTGCGGAGAAGTGATGTTTGTACTGTTAGTGGTGGTTGTATTGGTCGTAGTATATGAGTGGTATTACTAAAAGTAGGGTTGTAGTAGTTTTGGAATTGTATAAGTATTGTCTCGTGGTGGTTTTGTAGGTAGTAGTTTTACAGTGGTGTTACTAGCGGTAGATAGTACTATTGGTTGTAACAGCAGTGGAGTGGTGCCAAGGGACTTAGCGATGGTTTATAGGTAGTAGTGCTAAAGAAGTGCTGTTCTTAGAGGTAGTGAGGTGTTGGTTGTAGTTGTATAGTGGGTAGATTGATGTCAGAGGAGTTAGTGCATCACTCCCACTCACTCCTAAAGTACTGCAACCAACACTT
>NC_043012.1:12011548-12014048 GCF_006345805.1 Octopus sinensis
CGACACATAGATAGAGAGGGTTGGAGCGTTGAAGCCGTAACAGAAAGGGAGACGGTTTGAGAACGAGAGAAAAGCTGAAAGGTGGAGAGGAAGAGTTAGATGATAGGGAGAGAAAGAGAGGCATAGAGAGAGAGAATGAAGAGAATGAAGTGAAAGAAAGGGGTAGGGGGGGATGCAGGTGGGGATGCAGGTGGGGGAGAATTATAACATTTAATGCTTCTATTTCTATCTGCTGCTGGTTTTGCTGTTGTTGCTACCGCCACTTCCCTTGTGACACCTCCTCTCACTGCAACCGCCACTTCACCAACCACCGATCAACCCCCGCTGCAATCGCTCGCTACCTCCACCTCCACCGCTGCTAAGTATTGCTATATACCCCCCTCTCCACTGCCACCGTCACCATCATCATCGTCGTCATCCTCATCACCGCCTCCGTCGCCGTCGCCACCATCTCCTCCCTGCTCTCTCTCTCTCACTAGCACCATCATCACCACTATTATCAACACCGTCACCGTCACCGTCGCACACTCAGCTTATTGCTTGTACGCCAACGACGACACTACCGCCTTCACCGTCACAGTCATTAACATCACCCACCACTACTACAACCACCAGCACAAGTACTACTACCACCACCACCATCACCCACCAGCAACACCAACACCACCAACACCAACTCTACCATGACCATCACTTCTATAACTGCGGCTTCTGTTGCATTTATTAAAACCACCGCCGCCGCCACCACCACCAGCACCACCTCCAACACCACCAACATCAACTCTACCATGACCATCACTTCTGTAATTGCGACTTCTGTTGCGTTATTTACAGCCGCCGTCACCAACACCAACACCACTACTACTACAACTACTACTACTACTACAACTACTACTACTACTACTACTACTACTACTACTACTACTACTAGTGCTTTAACGGTTACAGATAACTGTTAAATGAGGATAAGAGGTGTGTATTGGCGGTAGCAGTTGCGGTTGAAGTAGAAGTAATGATATGAGTTGTGGGGTTAGTATTGGTGTTGGTAGCGGTAGTGGTGGGAGCGAGTTCGAACGATGGTAACGGTAGTCGCAGTCAAGTGTTAGAAACACTGACTATGTAAATTGCAGTACTAGTAGGAGTGGTGTTACTCAGAGAAAGTGTTGGTTGCAGTACTTTTAGGAGTGAGTGGCAGTGATGCTAATGTCGGCTGCAGTAAAAGTAGGAGTGTTGCTAGTAGGCTCATCGAGGTAGTGTCGGTTGCAGTAGGGCTGGTTTAGTGCCACCAGTGTTAGTGGAGGTAGTGTTGGCGGTAGCAGAGTGTCATTGGCGTTGCTTGTGGTAGTGTTGGTTGGTATTTCCGGTGAGTGTTATTTGTAGTATTAGTCCTGGTCGTGTTGGTGGTAGTATAAGAGTGGTATTATTAATGCTAGTGTTGTAGTAGCAATGAAATAGTATCGGTGCTATTTAGTGGTGGTTGTGTTGGGTTTACTAGTAGAAGTTGTAGTCGGCAGTTGCGGAGAAGTGATGTTTGTACTGTTAGTGGTGGTTGTATTGGTCGTAGTATATGAGTGGTATTACTAAAAGTAGGGTTGTAGTAGTTTTGGAATTGTATAAGTATTGTCTCGTGGTGGTTTTGTAGGTAGTAGTTTTACAGTGGTGTTACTAGCGGTAGATAGTACTATTGGTTGTAACAGCAGTGGAGTGGTGCCAAGGGACTTAGCGATGGTTGTATAGGTAGTAGTGCTAAAGAAGTGCTGTTCTTAGAGGTAGTGATGGTGTTGGTTGTAGTTGTAGTAGTGGTAGATTGATGTCAGAGGAGTTAGTGCATCACTCCCACTCACTCCTAAAAGTACTGCAACCAACACTTCCTCTAAGTAACACCACTCCTACTAGTACTGCAATTTACACAGTTTGTGTTTCTAACAATTGACTGCGACTACCGTTACCATCGTTCGAACTCGCTCCCACCACTACCGCTACCAACACCAAGTTATTATAAGAATAGTGAAAGTGGGTGAGAGAGAAACAGTGACAGTAGCGGTGGTTGTAGTGGTGATGGTTGTGGTGGTGGTGCTTGTGATGATGTTGGCGAGACTGGCATTGGCTGCAGTATAAGAGTGGTGTTACTAATGCTTGTAATTGTAGCAATGGAATAGTATAAGCATAGTTTAGTGGTAGGTGTGTTGGTGCTAAAGTTGGAGTGGTGTTACAAACGGTAAATGGTACTGTTGGTTGTAGTAGCAATGTAGCGGTGCCAAAAAAAGTTAGTGATAGCTGTATTGGTAATAGTGTAAGAGTGGTACTACCAGCGGTGGTGCTATAGTAGTACAGGTATTGTTTAGTGGTAGTTGTGTTGGTTGAAGTATTGCAGTGGTGTTGCTAATAGTAGGCAGGTGGTTCGACTAGTGTCCCACTTGTTGTGGCTACAGTACTAGTGGTACACAGAGTGTGTGCAATTGCATCAGTGCTGGTTGTAGTATTTAGTGGTGCCTGTAAA
>NC_043012.1:12021548-12026548 GCF_006345805.1 Octopus sinensis
ACAGACGTGTGTGCGCACACACACACACATCCACACACACACACACACACATATATACGTGTATATAGGTAAATACGTGTATATGCATATATGTATATATATATATATATAAATGTATATAAACGTATGTGTATATATGTATGCTTGTATATATATATATATATGTGTGTATATATGTATATATATATATGTATATATATATATATATGTATATATATGTGTATATATATATATATATATATATATATATATATATATTATATATATATATATTATATATATATATATATTATGTGTATGTGTGTATGTATCTGTGTGTGTGTATGTATATGTAAGCCTATGTGGAAATGCGTATCCTATTAAACCGAATACATGTTGGTTTAGCTGAGTGATATTAAGTAAAGTTGGTGATTTCGTTCGCAAGCCTTTTTACTAATCGGCTTTTCCTTAATCTCTTCGATGGCGTTCCAATAATCCGTGTACGATTATATGGAAACAACGTATTCATCTACTGATATTGAACTTTTCTTTATTGTTCACTGCCATGCTGCTGCTTCTGCTGTTGCTGCCACTGGTCAGTCAGCTTCACGTAGTTTAAGAACTTTCTACATGTGTTCATTTGTAATAGTAGTTAAATGATATAATCATCACTGGTAACGGCAATCTTATATCACCTAGTAACATAGGCGGGAGGCGTGTAATACGAAGCTTGCTTCACAACCATGAACCTCCAGGTTCAATTTCATTCTGTCGGATGTTGGACAATTTTCCTGTTACAATGGTCCAGGGCTGACACACTCATACATTACACGCGCATTCTTCCACCTGTATTTAAAGTAGGTAAGGAGTGAACACGATGAAGGCGCGTAGCTTAGGGGTTAAACTATTGTACATACAATCCCAAGGTCGTGGTT
Source organism: Octopus sinensis (assembly GCF_006345805.1). Lineage (NCBI taxonomy): Eukaryota > Metazoa > Mollusca > Cephalopoda > Octopoda > Octopodidae > Octopus > Octopus sinensis. The sequence goes on from NC_043012.1 coordinate 12,022,463, forward strand.
TCGATTCCCGGAGTGGCTGGTGCGTTGTGTCATCGAGCAAAAGACTTCTTTCACGTTCTCTGTGTCCACTCAGCTGTAAATGCGTAACCCTGCCACGGTCAGGCGCCTGTTCAGGAGAAATGCTGTGACCATGGTCACTTGCATGAGATGGAAAGCAGGTGATCGGCCCCATGAGTCGTAGGAGTCAAGGCAAATACGAGGTGTGTAGATATGAAAGAAATAACTTCAAATCACCTCTGTATCAAGTTCCACTGCCTTATATATTGGAAACAACGCACTGTACTTGAAAATAAAAATTAGAGGACATTGTTACTGATAGATTTCTTTCAATATTTAATCAAGAGCGAAGCGGCAGGCTGGAAGAGTCGTCAGCACGTCAGGAAAAAATGCTTAGTGGCATTTCGTTCGTCTTTACGCTCACTGTTCAAATTCCACAGGGGTCGACTTTGCCTTTCATCCCTCGGGGTCGATAAAATAAGTACTAGTTGAGCCTTGAGTTTAATGTAATCGACGTAACTTGCCCCAGTAAATTTCTGGCCTTGTGCCAAATTTTGAAACTAATAGTTCATCTGGACCAGCCTGAAGCTAAACAGGATCAGTAGCATTACGCCAGATCCTTTTAACTGTAAACTGACGGTAAAGGCATAAACCCTTTTAGTTTCTTTTCTTTCGGAGGTTCTCAATCATTATGCATCCATCAGTAAGAAATCCGTAATTTCCAAGAAAACAATAACAGAGATGGAAATCGGGTAACATTATATCCGCCGATATTATTCTTTAACTGCGACGACAACGGCAACTCACGCCGCATTTATTGGATAACACACATTGCGATACATATATCATTTATTGAATAAATGTCACGATGGCATATAACACTAATCGAATAACTGTCACAGTGACATATATATATTGTATGTATGTATCTATGTATGTATGTGTGTATGTATAGATGGATGGGTGGTTGTATAAACATATGTGTATATATATAAACGTGTGTGTGTGTATGTATGTGTGTTGTCCATGAAAAAATCTCCCACAACAATACACACGCCATATTTCTACATCCAAGTGAAAACATCAATTGCCTTTTTATCTATCCAATGGTGAAGGTTATTACGTTCATTATTGAATAAATGGCGACCAATACTACAAGTAGTGTTTTAATCATAAGTACAACTACTATATATAGATATATATCGCTGTACGCTGGGTATATAAGACGACTCCATAATTTCCTTTTAAAATGTAGCTTATCAACAACTACACTCGCTCTTGAAGACTACTTCGTAGTATTTCACCGTTATTGCAGCGGCTGGTAAATGCGTGAGGCCGCTTTCAGCGCCTTTATGACTGTTGGAACTTGGTCCTTATCGCCATGTGTTTATGCAGGAAGCATGGTTTGATATTAGTAGGTAAACTCTATGTCATGTTTATCTTTAATTTGTAAACGCTATCATTCTTCACGAGAATATCGGTAGGATTGTGTTCGGATTGTGATACAAAGGTGACTCACTAAACCGTAATATGTTAAGGTTCAAATTTGTGCTCGGTGTTTAAGATGAGCCCTGGCTTTGAGGTGATGTTTTTAACGGTGCAAATTCTGCCCTGTAGAGTGTCATACACGGTAAATGTCAGTCAGTCATCGAGTTAGACTACGTTGCAACATCGATTCTGGAGTAAGAACACGAAGTCTTGGGGAAAGGTCCTACTCTACTTGATTCACAGGATTTGTACTATATATTACTTCTGTATAAGTATAATCTAAACATAAATATTAGAAACTCATCATCTGATTTGGATCGTACATGTTAAGGAAGAATGACAGAAGTTACGAAGAACTAAAAGTCCTTCACTTTCCCTTAAGTTTTAATTCGCTATTAATGTATACGTAATGTAAAAACATTATTTATTGAATAGAAATTTTAAAAAAATATCCGTATAGTTTTTTAACACGTGATAGCTGTGAAAAAAGCCTAGAAAGTTGGGTAATTACAACTAGAAGATGAGGAGAAAAAAAACGTACTGACATGTACTCGAAACTTGCACCTTATTCAGTTTCCAAACACAACTTCAACACTGACAAACACACACGCACACACACCACACACACACACACACACACACACACACGCTCACTCATACAAACACACACACACACACACACACACGCTCACTCATACAAACACAAACACACAAAAACACACACACACACTCGCATACAAATACACACACACACGCGCGCGAATACACACTCGCGTACACACGTAGATACACATACATACAAATGAAAGGCAATATACTTTGAAACCACAACATCTAAGCGGTATTTGCAGAAAATTTTGTTATAAAGTGTCAATTTGTCTGGATGTTATGAGGCATCAAAGTCGGGGGCGTATACATCTTTAGTAATACCCTTCTTATTTTATACGACATTGTTTGCAATGTTCTTTTTCTCTCTCTAACACACACACCACTGCAAAGCTTTGAGATGGGCTGCGGAACTTAAATCTCCATATTGTTCTGAAGGGAAAGTAAAACTTGACAAACTGCTTCTTCCTGTTGTTGGATGCTGGTTAAAAAAAAAAAGAGAGATTATGACTGATAAAATGAAGAAAGCAATATTTACTAAGCAAGCGAGCACTAATATACAAAGAAATAATTAGATGTAAAAAATATAAAAATTATTAGAAATGGGAAACAAATGTGAAAATATTATCAAGGGGCTAGCAGAAACCGCCCGGAAGGCGGTCTTTCTGTTTTTGTGTACAAGTATGTGTGTATTATCTATAGGAATTTGTGTGTGTGCGCGCATGTGTGTGTGTGTAGTTGTTGAATTTGAATGGCTCTCTGCTAACCCGGATGCTGACGTTAGAGCTAATGAATTTAGAAGGAGGATGCTGATTTCGAATACTGACATCTGATTAGTAGATGTAGAGAACTTGTATATCCCGGATGTTGCTGTCCGCAAAGAGAAACACAAAAGAATGAACTGGACAAGTAACTTACGCATCAATTTGTCATTGAACAACTGGGTTGGCCAGCCACTCCGTAGCTTTTAACCCTCGGTCTACCAGAGAAAAAGTTAGTCACTAATTACCAACTGGGTCCAATAAACCTAATATTTTTCTTTTAATTAAATTTTATTCAAACTGACACTATTTCTTAGCTACATAATATATGCTATCAGGCGAATGAAGAATTACTGTTTTTCACGAATTTTAATAAAAAAAATACAGCTTACAGAATATATTATAAATTACAAAAATACGGAATTACAGTTCTTCATGGCAGTGAATGCAGACAACATTGGAATGTCCTTGGCAAACATGGATATTACAATTCTTACATGTAGTTAGAGTTTTCTTGTCTTTTGTGGGGCTACACAAAAAACATTTCCCTTTTTTCTTTGGCTGAGGAATTTCAAATGAAGTTGAAGATCGTCTTCTTTTCTTGTTTGGTTGAGAAATGCTAGCGAAACTAGAAGATTGTTTGTCATGTTCTTGTTTAGCATTAACTCCAGCAAGTTCCTTTCCTAACTGGATCAGGCCCTTTCTTCTTTCTTCAAGTGAAGCTGTTTATCAACAATGAAAGCATTCACTGCACTTATATCAATCGTGTTGTATAATATAACCCTAGGCCATCTTCGAGTCATTCTTTTGCAAGTGTATGTCCTTACCGTCTTATCTAGGGTTTCTACTCCTCTTTGTGTTTTGTTGTAACATGTAATAACGTCAGGTTTTTTCAGGACTTTTTGAATTAATTGAAGGCTGAGGGTGCATTGTACTCATAAGTGTGACTACATAATTTTTCTTGGGAAAATAAGATAGGATCATAGAATCCTTTTGAAATCAAAATATTGTGCTGTTGATTTCTTTTTCTTTTCCATTCGTGAAAGCATTTCGAAGTTCAACTCTGTTCTTTCTAATTATTCCAACTAAAGTAATTTTCTTGTTAAGCAGCTTTCGAGCGAATCCTAGACATGTAAAGAAATTATCACAAGTTATATTGTGACCAGTATTTTCAAGTTCTTTTACTTAGTCTTCAGCAACTCTTGAACCTTGATTTGTCTCTCTCCTTTTATTG
>NC_043012.1:12031548-12036548 GCF_006345805.1 Octopus sinensis
CTAGTGTGTGTGTCGTAATGTGTGGATTTGCTGACCATAGAGTATCGTGAATAGAAGCCAGTATGGCTTGTGATTAAATAGCTCACTGCACAATCACGAGTTCTCGGATTCGACCCCCCAGTACTTGTTGTCTTAGGAAAATGTCTTGTATTATAACCTCGAATCGACACAGGTCATATGAAGGACAGAAAGGGCAACTTTGTGTCCAGTTGAATCACGCTGATCCTGTCCAGAGTTAGAAAGAGAATCTAGCTATAGGACGCCGAGTTGTTTTCGTTGGTATATGCTTTTAGTTATATGCTTTTGGTATATGCTTTTAAGGCGGAGAGCCGGCAGAAACGTTAGCACGTCGGGCGAAATGCTTAGCGATATTTCGTCTGCCGTTACGTTCTGAGTTCAAATTCCGCCGAGGTCGACTTTACCTTTCATCCTTTCGAGGTCGATAAATTAAGTACCAGTTACGCACTGGGGTCGATGTAATCGACTTAATACCTATGTCTGTCCTTGTTTGTCTCCTCTATGTTTAGCCCCTTGTGGATAATAAAGAAATAGGTATATGCTTTTAGTTTGTTTTAGATTTAGAACATGTGGGTAGTGTAAAGGTTTTTACGGACCGTTCTGCCTTGGAAGATAAGGAACATCCAGTAAAGTTGATTGCAGTCAAAGTAAGGAATTAGAATAAAGTTTACAGAAGGAAGCAGTTTAAAGAAATGAAAACGCGATAGTAACCACTTTCTCGTCTTTTTCATACTCTCTTACACCCACAAAAATGCACCCTCCTCTCACACTCTCTCATTCCCTTTCTCTCTTTGTTTCTATCTAATTGCAGTTACTTTATATCAAGGAGTTTCTTTCCCTTCCTTTTTCCTACCTGTCTAGTTTCCATATCTAATGAAAACAAAATCACATGGCCATTTCTTTTCATCATTTGAAGAAATGAAACTTCACGTCAGCAAAAATAACAAATAAATGAAAAGAAATACACTTCAAACGTTCATATTAAGGTCCCGATTATGATAAGCATCAACATCCCTGACATATCTTCATATCTTGATTGAATAAGAGATTATAAAGTTAACGAGAGCATTTGAGCAGCGTAGAATTATAAGGAATTTCATTTTAATCCTAGACCAAATTTTATAATTCATTTACTATTTTTTTTTATTAGTAAATTTACATATTCACTGAGAATTCAGTTTATTTTAAATGGCGCATATACGATGAAGGCATTGAAACACCAAGGAAAACTTCATTTTACGTTGGTTTGTTGAAACACTAGAGTATGAAATAAAATAAGTTGCGATTTCTGTCATCGTGTCCACAGAATAGTGGTAGGGAAAATGTTATTGAGGCTGTGATATGAACACCTCAATCTTGACCCCCTTGCGTTGATATTTCAGGAGACAGATGGGAGAAATGGGATCTAGTACATAACTGATACTTTATTTATCGACACCAAGGAAGCAAAACCGAAGTTGTCTTTAGGAAAATATGAGCATTTATTGTATATATATATATATATATATATAACATAATTATTATTTGCGGGAATATTAATCCTAACTTACAGGAAAAAAATTCAATTTAGAAAAACTAAATTAAATTTCACACAATATACACAATATAATATATATATATAAAAATTAGAAAAAAACACCTTTTATCAATTCAAAATGAACAATTAAATTACACCATCTAGAAAATTACATATAATAGAAATAATAAAATACCGATGATTAAGTAAATATATATATATATATATATATCTATATATATCTAATTCTCTCTCTCTCTCTCTCTCTCTCTCTATATATATATATATATATATATATATACATATATATATAACAGAATTATTTGAGTATTGTTGAAATACAACAAATTTATTGCACATAAACCTTAAAACAAAATCTTATATGGACCCCGAATGGTCATGTAAACTCTGGTTGAGAACTACTGGTCTACATCAAAACGAGCTCTCTACACCGTTGTCTTCTTGCGTTAGTGAATTATGTTATTTATCATTCATTATGCCAATTCTATGAATTGCTGCATAGAAGTAAAGTATTTCTGTTAATATTGGTACGTCACCGACAACAAACAAACAAAACAAAAGTCCTATCCAAAACTTAAGATCTTTTTTTCTGTTTATATTTCACGCTTTACATTTATTACGTTTAGAGAGACAGTCGGATGCATATGCTTCATGTATAGAATTTCTCTCCTCGAGAGTCAAATAATCCTATTTTAGTTATTTGTTACTGACAACGCATACACGGAAATAAACACTTATTCCATCCGTGAGCCTAAATTAATCTTGTAGTTAATGCTAACATTAAATTATGCAGGGCGTCAAAAATGTCACAAGAATATGCTTATATGGTGAAGAACCAAAAACATTAGCTCAATAATTAATATGATTATAAACATTTCTGTAAGTACAAGGGACAACTAGATTTATCAATATCTATATCTGTATATAAAAAACCTCAATGAAAGAACTGCGTTATAGTTATCCGAGTTTTTGTGTGAGAAACATTCGAAATGATAGCGCAAAACAAAATGACAATATGCAAGCTGACTAAAGGAATCTGAAAGAGCGATTGTCGGCAATGATGATTGACTGACTGCAAATGGTGTGAAGTTTTAAGACAATACAACACTAAACCTAAGTGTAAGCTATAGGACGTGTTTTAAATATTCATAACGAAAGAAAATGGCACTTGAAATAACGACGCCATCATTGTCTACGAGTTTTAACAATTGCCTTATGTCTTTCTATGCAGTTTGTCATTCCTTCTTTTATTGTATTTTATTTACTTTATTTCTTTCATTTTCACCTTCAATTTGCATTTTGTTCATTCAATTTGTTTACACTTTCTTTCGTTCATTCTTTTTATTTATTTACGAATTTTCATTTGATTTATTGAAATTATTTCAATTGTCTTTCGGCATCTTTGTGTCATTATTTACCAGGTTAGTTTTTCATACGTTCCATCTTTCTTTCTATCCTTCAATTTTTGTTTTGTTCCTTCAGCATGTTTCCTTGCTTTTTAAAATGATTTCATATTCTTTTGTAGATTTTTTCTTTTTTCCTTTTATGTACGTATATGCACATAAAACATGCTTACATACATACATACATACATACATACATACATACATACATACATACATACATACATATATACACACACATACATACATACACACATACATACATACATACAGTATGTATATATAGATATATAATATATATATATATATATATATATATATGTATATAGTATTATATATTATATATTCAGCCGATTCCTGCTGTCATTATTTTAAGTTTTAAGTCGAGAGTAGCGACTGAAGAAATATATTTATTCAACTATTCTCTTGCCCATATATTAAGTTCTTTTTTCTCGTTGGTTAAAAAATAATGTTTATTCAGTCACATACATATTTGTGTCTCTTTGTATCTGTATGACCTCTTTCACGTATGTCTAGCTGTATGGATATATGCATGTATGTACATTTGTATGTATGTGTTACCGTGTTTTCTTATTTCCTTTCGTTCTATAAGTCATTCGTTCTCTCTTTCATATTACTATATTGTATTTTATATCATTCTATATCATATATATATATATAGTATAATACATAATCTTATATTATAATTTCTTCTTTTTCACTAATCTTTGTCGTTTTTTGCGTCCTTTGTTTTCATAACAAGCACTCTCTGTTTCTCCCTCTCTCTTCCTTTTTCCCTCCTCTCCCTCTTTAACTCCCATTTCCCCCTTCCGCTTTCCTTACTCGCCTTTCTTTCACTAAATAGAAGCATCAAGTTTTCTCTGCTCAAATTAGTTTTCTGAGAAAACAAAAGAGGTTTTTATGGCTCATAAATAAATTATACATAATCTTAGAATATTTCTTCTGTGATTGCGTATGTATGTCAATGGATACTATGTATTCGTGTGTATGAGATTTAGTATGTAAATACGTATATGGAAGTGTACATAGTATGTCTGTGTGTGTGTGTGTGTGAGCGTGAGAGGATGTTGTGAGAGTGTGTGCTGATGTTGCTGTTGTTGCGTGTATGTGTGCGTATCCCATTTTTCGACTTCAGTGATACCTCTCTTTGGCCCCTCAGGCTGATATATATAGATTCAGGGAAGTTTATATAGCTGTAGATATATATATATATTATATATATATATATATTATAATATATATATATATATATATTATATATATATATATATAAATGTATGCATTAAGTATGTACCTTGCTATGACTATAATATATAAATGAGTAACAAAGATGGACAGGTGTCGATTCATTACGGTCGTTTCAAGCGACTTCTTTAATTGATTAATGAAAACATAACATCATTTGAAAGAAACCGTTGTCGTCAGATGACCGCAATGACTTCAAACTTAAAGGATACAAAGTCTTCTAAATGTACACCACTCTTTTTTTCCTGACCCCCCCCCCCACTATTTCCTCTGCTACTCTCCAAATTAAAGTAGACTTAACAAGGTATGCATAATTTTCTAAACTCATTCTGCCACAAATATGACAAAAGAAAAAAATGTAAATAGCTTTAGTTCAATTATTGATGTGAATATTCTATGGAAATGGTTATGCTCTTTATGTTTGAAGTCTATGCGGTCATCTGACGAGAACGGTTTCTTTCAAATGATGTAATGGTTTCATTAATCAATGAAAGGAGTGGCTTGAAACAGGCGTAATGAAGTAACACCTGTACCTCTTTGTTGCTCATTTATATTTTATTCACCTAACTTGGATTTTGAACTTCGAAAATACTATATAAAGTACCTTTATGAAAAATACATGCCTGAATTACCAGTAGTGGATATCTTCACCCAGATGGGTTGCATTATCTGCACACACAGCAGGAATATCAGGTAGAAAGATCCTGCACGAAGTCTTGATATTCAATATTTAATTAATATTGTTTTTTCGGTGTGCGGATTATACCGAATTAATT
>NC_043012.1:12039048-12041548 GCF_006345805.1 Octopus sinensis
AGTTATTGACAAAGTCGACAACTTTCACTTGCAAGGTCTTCATATATAACAGAAAAAGGAACAAATTTATAAGAAAAGAAAAAGAAGAAATATCGCTATCCTGTATATTCCAACTGTAATTAAACAAAAGTGTGTGGCATACTGACTGACGATATTGACAGAAATGAGGCTTAATTAGATCCAAACGCACCGTCGTCGACAATGTGTCTATTCCCTTCTAATGTAGGCACAAGTCCTGAAATTTTGGGGAGGAGTTAAGTCGATTACATCGACTCCAGTGTTTTACTGGTACTTAAATTATCGACTCCGAAATGATGAAAGGCAAATAAACCTCGGCGTAATTTGAACTGAGAACGTAGCGGCGGGTGAAATACCGCTAAGCTTGTCGTCCAGCTCACCGCCTTAATAATAATAATAATAATAATAATAATAATAATAATAATAATAAATAATAATAATAATAATAATAATAATAATAATAATAATAATAATAATAATAATGATAATAATAATAATGATAATAATAATAATAATAATAATAAAGTGGGGGAGCATCATAGTCATGTGTTGAGAGGGATTCTTTGGGGTTTGAATAATTCACATCTGGAAACATGGGTGTTTCGTTCAACATCCTTAAACAGCCCTTATTCAGGGACCTTTTGAGCGGGATGGGTTACTCGACCAGAAGAAAATTCTAACCGGTATTTGAAATTTGAAAGAAGAAAAAAAAGTAATAATAATAATAATAATAATAACGATAATGATAATTATGATAATAATAATATTAATAATAATAATAACAATAATAATAATAATAATAATAATGATAATAATAATGATGATAATGATAATGATAATAATATAATAATAATAATAATAATAATAATATAATGATAATAATAATAATAATAAAATAATAATAATAATACCTGAAAAACTCTGAGGACTGGATGTTAGAACTTGTTTCAAAACATGAAAACAAGAAAGCATCATGCTCAGGAACAAAACAGGCAAAGGAATATCTAAGTGAATTCCGAATACAACAAATTTCGGAATTAGACATACAAAAATCAAGCACAGAAAAAGCTAGGCGCATGAAAACCCGTGCTAAAACTGCGGCCTTAGATATTCTGAATGATAAATGGCAAGAAAAACCTCTCTATGGCAAATATCCAAAGAGAGCGAATAATGCAGATGTTGACAAAGCACAGACCCATCAAATGCTAATGGCCTCTGGCTTAAAGTCTGAAACAGAAGGGTTTATCATAGCAGCTCAAGATCAATACCTACCTACAAGGAACTACCAGGCCAACATATTAAAGAACGGCAGTAGCCCAACATGTCGTGTATGTCAACAACAAAAGGAAACCATTGATCATGTTGTCTCCAAGTGCAGTCTTCTTGCGCCTACAGAGTATCTCAACAGGCATGATAGAGCTGCACAATATATTCACTGGGTAATTTGCAGAAGCCTGGACTTGCCCCATGATAAAAACTGGTGGAAACACAAAAACCACTTCCAGTGCTTGAAAATGATCTCATCTCACTCCTCTGGAACTTCACCATTCAAACTGACTGAAAGATTGATGCAAATAGGCCAGACATTATATTGAAAGACTTTAATTAATGATTGTGTTTAATAAATTAATTGATTACACATTCACTAACTTTGTTTTCTTATACCATTCATAGAATCAAACGCCACAAAAATATGCTATTTAAAAAAAAAAGTTTCATAATGTCCACTAAATTTCCCAAGCCTCATATAGTCTTCAAAATAATTGTGGAATTTCTATGGGAACTTCTAGTTCTGTATGAATTCATTATACGTATTTGGTATTATGGGTATATGGGTATTTAGAGGGGATTTACAGGGGATTGTGCGGATAAACAAATGTGCAATTTTTTCGATTTAAACAATGGTGACATTTGTTTTTGAACTAAGTGTTTTTCTTCTGTTATTTAACCGATTTGTAATGCCTTCACGTGATTAGGTGAAGAGAAAGGCGAAGAGCGAGAGAAAACGAGAGCGAAAAAGAGGGTGAAGCGAAGAGTGACAGAGAAAGAGGGCGAGTGCTGCATATTAATCTATATAATTGTGCATAAAGTATATAAAGTTTATATATTAAGTGCATTAAGTAATCATTCTATTCTAATTTCCTTCACTTTCCAATGATTAGCAGATGAGCGACTCTCTTTTGATACAGACACAAAACAGGCTTTTTGGATGAAGTTTTCAGAAATAGCCCAATAAGTTTACCATTAATTCCGTGATATATTCACGGGTCCCGCTAGTTTATATTAAGTTTAACTTACACATTGTACTAATGACAGGAAATTAAAGGGGTAGAAGAAAGGTATTATAAGTCCAACAGTTCTTTCTGGGGGCTCGGAGATCCGTGATAATGTTGGTGGATGTAGTTCAGCACAGTATGCAGCCGTATGGAAGCAATTATCATTAGGTAAGACGAGCCACCGTCATCAGGCTAGAGATCTTACT
>NC_043012.1:12049048-12071548 GCF_006345805.1 Octopus sinensis
TACACATAAGCTCTCCCTCCATCAAATTGCTATTACCTGTACAGGTGCACCGTGCGCTACATGTCAGATGACCAAGTGATCGCAGAGCAACGCCTATTCTGGGAACCGAACTCACCATCTCCCAATCGTCAATGCAACACCGTAACCACTAAGCCATGCAACTTCGCACACACATGTACACACACACACACGCACACATGCACACAAACACACGTACACACACATATAACACATTCAGGTACACGGACACACATACACACATAGAGATGGGTGTTGTGTGATTGCGTATATGCAATATGCACTAAGTATGTGTTTATATATCAAAAATATTCAAATCAAGAACTGTTGATATGTTTTGCAAACCTTCGCCCTATTATTGATTGGAAGAATCTGAAACTGCGAATTAATCATAATTATTTCTGATCTTTTAGACAGAATCTCAGAATTTTGACGCAAATTCAATGAGTTTAGACAATGAATTAAAGGCAAAGTGCCGAGTAAATGTCAACGTGTCAGCGAAAGATTGTTTGCATTTATGCACACAACCGATTATAAATCCGTTTGTGTTCTCCGCTAAAGTCTTGGTATAGATTTCACAGTAGTTCACCGTAAATGCCTTATTTCTCAGAAGCTTTAAGCAAGACGTTTATATCTGCTGTCTTATCTTGAGTGAATTTGCAATGACTGGCGATTTTATCCCGTGTATAGGAGAGAGATATGCGCAATCATATAATGTGTGCAAATATATTCACACATACAATTACATATAAGATATATATCTCCTTTGAGTTTGTTTACGGAAAAAGTTTATGAATATGCATATAAAAGTTTCTATTTTATTATGCCGGCTACAGCCAAATGATAGCAACATACGATAGCAGTTTTTCTGGGTACCACCAAGCCCTGCAGACATTATGTAGGATAATAATAATAATAATAATAATAATAATAATATAATAATAATAATAATAATAATAATAATAATAATAATAATCCATGGATGCAATTTATAAATATTTTAATGCACCACTACGCGCGTTTCCACAATTCTCATGTTTCTTACGAGTATAGTCTGTATTCCAGTACCGTAACCATTCCAGGAATACAGTCTATGTCGTAAGTAGCATGCGATGTGTAGAAACGCGCGTAGCGATGCGTTGAAATATTCCATCCAAGTACCGATCGAGAATTCCTTATACTGACGTCTGGCAAACGGAAATTGCGGAAAATGACGTCAGTATAAGGATTTCTTGGTCAGCATTTTCGTAAAATGAAGGTCCTTGTTAGAGAATATGTTTACATTTACGTGTGTTGACTATAGCATTAGCTTTTATTTCTTGCAATGTCGCTATTTTCTAGCACCTCAGGCACCCAGGCATATTTGGTGACAATAATACACACACACACACACACACACACACACACACACACACACACACACACACACACACACACACACACAACACACACACACACATATATATATATATATATTATATATATATATATATATATATATTATACAAAATGATTGGACAAGAACGCAAAACACCCGGAGAGCTAAGTGATAGATACAGGGACAACAAATCATCCAGATAGATGATACAAAGAAAACAAGGATGGGTCATCCGAAGTTTTCTTTCCTCGGTCAAGCACCAGATTATCCTCGCAATTTCGGCTGATTATTCTTGAAGTTGCTCCAATCTGGCCAGCCCAAAGGAAAAACTAAACTAAGTGCATTAGATTCCTTGGAAGAAAGCAGTGAATGTATACAAAAACAAGGACAGAAAAAACGGACAATGTTACACAAATATAAAAACAATAAAAATAATAACAGGCCAGAACAACAGGTGTGTTTCGACTAAGGACGAATTGAATTAAGCTGGCGCGTGTGGTAACGAAGCCTTACGGCAGAGATACAAAAGTTTCACAAACGCACGGAAGAATATCGATGTTGCACGGACAACGGCCAGTCCAAGAAAGAAAGAGCAGGCTTGGCCGAACGGCGGGTACGTGTGAAGAAAAGAGAAGTAGAAGTTAAATTTTTGCTACATTTAGATTTTAAAATCCAAATCTTTAAAGTAAATCATGATTCAACGGTTACAAATACAAGAGAGGCTACACTTCTGATGATTACAGCTTGCATGTGTATGTAAATGTGTATATATGAAACATGTTATGCAATGATGATGGCATCAGCGTTTGTTTGCTTCCAATTTAACGACTGATTTTGGTAAGATTTCAACTGGGTAGTGCTGTTGCTAAAGGTGGTGCCGTTTTCAATGTCGGGTATAATTGTCAGATATAATCTCTAAAGTGAAGTTCTACATAGCCAAAAATGTTTCTTACAATCCGGTTTGGATGACACTAAGAAAGTCTGTAAACAAAAGATGTTTCTCTTAGTTACATTAGCAAAAGGAAAATAATCAAGAAAGAAAGAATAAATCATTAAAAAAATCATATTTTAGACGATCGCCTACGCTTGTAAGTCTGTTGTGACGGTGTTGTCCATCCATCTGTCCGTCCGTCTGATCGTCTGTCTGTCTGTGTGTTGGTGTGTCTGTCTGTCTGTCTTCTGTCTATCTATCTATCTATCTATCTATCTATCTATCTATCTATCTATCTATCTATCTATCTATCTATCTATCTATCTATCTATCTATCTATCTATCAGTCTGTCTATCTAATCTATATATCTATCAATGTATCTGTCTATCTGTCTGTCTGTCTCTCCCCCCTCTCTCTCTCTCTCTCTATATATATATATATGAAGGCAAGAGCGTATGAACGTGTACTCATGTGTGCGCGTCTGTGCGCTTGTGTGACTAAGAAGGATGAGTAAACATAGTGAAAAATTGAACGTAATGCTTCGACTGGTTTTTGTCATTCTGTACACTGAGACATTACCATCAATCAATACCGTGTACCATTGAGAAATTATTGACGTCTTGCCAACTATTAATCACACATTACATTGAAAACATATTATATAATGATAGAACCATGTCATGTCATTCCATTTCATATATCATTCATTCATTCTTTCATTCATTCATTCATTCTTTCATTTATTCTTTTATTCTCTTATTCATTCATTCCTAAACTGATTAAATTACGTATTTCTTCATTTACTCATTTATTCGCTAGTTAGTTTGTATCTTCGTTGATATATATTTGCGAACTCATTCGATTATTTATTGATTTAAATATTCGTTCATTTAAAAAATTTATTTATTTATTCATTATTTAAAAAAATGTTTCATTCATTTGCGTGTTCGTTCAGTTTTAGATTCATTCAAGCACAGGCGTGATCGTGCGGTACAAAGTGTACTTCCCACCCACATAATTCCGTGTTCAGTCCTACTGCGGCGTAGTAGTTTGGGTGAGTGTCGCCTATCATAGCCTCGGACCAACCAACGACTTGGCCTAGTGGTTAGAGCAGCGGACTCCCGGTCTCAGACCGGGCGTTGTCTGTGTTTATGAGCGAAAAACCTAACCTCCACGCGGCTCCGGCAGAAGGTAATGACGAAACTTCTGCTGACTCTTTCGCCACAACTTTCTCTCTCTCTTTCCTCCTGCATCTTGCAGCTCACTTGCGACGGACCGGCGTCCAGTCCAGGTGGGGCACCTATACGCCAAGAAAACCGGGAAACCGGCCCTAAGAATCAGACGTGGCTCGAGAAGGAACAAGTAACAACAACAACAACAACAACAACAATATATATATATATTATATATATATATATATATATATATATATATATATATATATATATATATATATATATATACATTTTAAAAGATACCTTTTAAATAAATACCAGGATAAAAAAAACCAAACGTGTTGGGGTCGATTCATTTGGCTAAAATTCTTCTACTTGATGCCCCAGCATGGACGTAGTCTAGTGACTGAAACAAGTGGATGATAAAAGATCCATTTAGAATTCATTCGGTCGTGTAGGCGCTCATTTGCTAGTTTGCTGATTTATTTATTTACTTATTTATTTATATAGGCTCAGTTGTGGCTGTGTGGTAAGAGGTTTGCTTCCCAGCCACATATTGCCAGGTGAAGTTCCATTGCTTTTCATCTTGGACAAATGACTTCTAATATAACCCGGACCAACTAAAGAACTGTGAGTGGATTTGATAGGCGTAAACACAAAGAAGCAATTCGTGTATATGTGTGTGCATGTATGAGTATGTGTGTTATTTTATAAATAATGCAAGTTTCAGTTTGCCTGTTGCGTTATGTATTAGCTTCCACATGGATTTTGGTGCAGACATTCTCAAAGGTGGTATTTTAGAGTTACTAAAGCTTTACATCTGGTTTAAAGCAGCATCTCTTTCGGGTTTACGTCCCTTGTACAAATGCGCAAAGGTCGATTTTGCCTTTCATTCTTTCGGGATCGAGAAATAAGTACCACCCAAGCAATCGCCTAAGCTCCTCCCTGCAAATCTCAGACCTTTTGCTTATAGTAGAAAAGAATTTAGCTAAATACAACACCTTATCGTGTCTCACTGCTATCCTTTTCGTTTCATAGATAATATGATAATAGGTGTTTGCGTAGATATCCATGTATTTTTATCTGGTGTTATTCTTTCAAGACGTAAGTGTTTCTTAAGCAGCTTTGTATCAACATTTTGTTTTGTCTGAAAATATTTAGATTTTCCTAGAGTTCTTGATACAGTTGTATATTTGTTTATGATAAACAAGTGTATATGTGTGTGTGCCTGTTAGTGTGTGTACGCACACATACTATAATTTCGTAAATATACACGTATATATTTATATATACATATATAATATATAGTATATATATATGTATTTATATATGTGTGTGTGTCTATACATACATAAACATACACATACACATATATATATATATGTTATGTGAGGGCGCGTGGCTAAGTGGTTAGGGCATTCGGCTCATGATCGTAAGGTTGTGAGTTCGATTCCCGGCGACGCGTTGTATCCTTGAGCAAGACACTTTATTTCACGTTGCTCCAGTCCACTCAGCTGGCAAAAATGAGTTGTACTTGTATTTCAAAGGGTCAGCCTTGTCACTCTCTGTGTCACGCTGATTATCCCCGAGAACTACGTTAAGGGTACACGTGTCTGTGGAATGCTCAGCCATTTGCACGTTAATTTCACGAGCAAGTTGTTCCGTTGATCGTATCAGCTGGGACCCTCGTCGTCGTAACCGGCGGAGTCTTTAGAATATATGTTATTGTGTGTATATATATATATATATATATCTTATATATATATATATATATATATACACACACACTGTAATATTGAAATATGCAAATATATACATACATATACAGGTGCATACATTGACATCTATAAACACGCGTACATACATTTGTAGTGACATATGTGCGCGCGACCGCTGTTAATTATGCTCAGCTAAGAGAGGTTCCCTGCGTAGACTGCCGGAAGCGATCGTGAGATGTTTTGATATAAGCTTAACAACAACAGCTGCTTTATCAGTCACGGTTGTATTTGTAGTTTGTGAACTTTAGGTTATATTCCGGCCTTCATAATAGAATTAATTACGCCTTTTTAGATGAACGAAGAAAGCTACAAATGGCCCAGAGGTTTAACTTGCAAATGACTACCCCCCCACACAACACACACTACACATATGATGCTATTTGTGTTTCATATTAGATACAGATATACCGTTGAGCAGCATAATGTTATGGATTTTGCCTGAGAAAAAGTATCTGCATAGACACGATGTGTGAAGAACATAATATGTATTGGAGTGCGGCGAATAGCTTCGTAGCAGTGATCTCTCGTACATTATAGACGGATTTCGTTCTGGTTGGGGCTTGTCAGTGTCGTGCACTCGTTTGTCATGTGCTGAGGCGAAAGTCGTACGCCGACACATAGGAAGCAGTGAATAATACATTCACTGGTTTGAGGAAGAAAAATTCACTGAACGCAATCGCGAGAGCATTTTATTAAAATCGCTATTCGTGTAACATACTAAATGTATATACAACATTAAAATATATTGTTTTTGGGCGAGAGAAAAATCTTATAGTGGCATGTTGTGTTAAAACGCGACTTCTGTGCTCATCGATTTCTTTTACTGTCCCACACACGCGCGCGCATACACACGCACGCGCGCAACATACTCAAACGCACATAGATACATACATACGTATGTCGTGTTGTTAAAAGAACTTATTTTTGAAAATCTTCTCTCAGACAAAAACCACAGCTTCATACCTTCCGACGGTGTACGTAAATTTAGTATGATGCAAATGTCGATTTTAATTTAATGCTGCTTCGGTTGCGTTCACAGAGTTATTTCATATACATATTACTTACACACACACACACACACACACACACACTCTTCTCTCTCTCTCTCTCTCAGACAGACACACATACATACACACACATGTATGTATATATTGGGTCATCCCATACATAATGCAGTTTTTTTTATACCTCTTTTAGTTTTCAAAATTAAGATAAACAGAGTTCCTTCATCTTCTACAATGCCCTTCAATCTATCTTGTAGACTTCCAAAATAAATTTGTCCGTGTCGAAAAATACTCTCCACTACTGTTCTGACCTCGTCTAGAGAATTCATATTTTTCCTGTCCAAATGATTTTGAAGATTGCAGAATAAATGATAATCAGATGGGGCAATGTCCGGCGAATATGGTTAGTGGGTCATCGTTTAATATTCAAACTGCTCCAGCCTTCGGAATGCCATCCTCGCTGTATGTGGCCGAGCATTAATCCTCATGGAAGAGCACCTTTCGTCTTGGAAGCAAAGATAGTCATATTTCTTCAAGCGCTGATTTAAGACGCTTAAGCTGCTCGCAGTAGATCTCCTTTGTTATCGTTTGGTTTAGATTTAAAAGTTCAAAGTGGACTAAACCTTTCATATCCAACCAAACAGGTAACAACACTTTACGTGAATGAAGATCTTCTTTAGCCTGTGTTTGCCTGTGTTTCTCCTTTCCCTACCCACTGTCTTTAGCACTTGACATTTTTATAGAGAATCCATTTCTCGTCATCAGTAACTACTCGCTCCCCCCAAAAGTTCATTCGTTAGATGTGACAGCACAAAGAAGAGCACACATTCACTCTCTGTAGGAGATCAGACTCGGAAAGTTTGTGAGGAACCCATTGAGCCAATTTGTTGCTTTTTCCGATGGCACGCAAGTATCGATGAATGGTCGAATGACCAAATCCAAGCCTCTCTGCTTCTTCCTCAACAGTTGCTATGGGATTTTGTTCCACCAGGTTTTGCTGGACGTCTTCGTCGAGCTCTACAGATCTTACAGAACGAGGCTCGTCTTCTATGCTGTAGGTTCTGACTCGAAATTTCTGAAACCACCGTTGCGACATTTGTGTGAAATATTTTCCTATAGAAAAAATCTTGCCAAGTAATGTTAGGTGTTCTTCTTATAATAACAATGACACTTGCTGAAACTAGACATTACTAGCAAATCTGAATGGAAGAGGGAAGTCAATTTTCATCGATTCCAGCACTAGGGTGGTTGTTTATTTTATTTAACCATGAAGAGATGAAATGCCAAGTTGAATTCAGCGGCATTTGAACTCAGGATGGAAACAGCCGGAAGAAATACTGCTTTGCATTTTTCCAACGTACTAAAAATTCTATCCGCACACCGCCTTATATATACATACACAAACACACACACACGCGCACACACACACACACACACTCACACACACACACACACTCTCACACATACACACTCTCTCTCTCTCTCTCTCCCTCTCTCTCTCTTTCTTTCTCTCTCTATCATATACACAGTTATATATAAGTTTGTGTGTGTGTATTGTTCTTCAAATGTAAACCCTGACCAAACATAGAAAGCTACTAAACGAAACTAGTATAAACTACAGAAACAAATAGCGAATATTGATTTCTGCTGCGGGTTTTTTAAAATTCCACGCTGAAGTAGAGATGTATTACTCTTAAAAACAGACCGTCAGCAAAATATTCGTAATATCTGCTTTCTGGAGTGCGCATTGTTTGTTGTAATAACAAACAGAGGCAGAGAAGTAAGTGGTCTGAAGCATGTAAAGTTGTTAGGTTCTCATAGCTACATGGTTTCAAATTGGTATACGTTTACCTATACATATGATATACATACAAAAATACAAGAGATCAATACCGCATACCGCAATCAATTACAGACACACACACTCACACATACACACACACACACACGCGCGCGCGCGAATGCACATACAACTACTACACCAAGGACAACATTAATAGCCATAATAAAAGAAAAACAATGTTAAAGCTTATAAAGAGATTAATGAATGGTTTTTAGATGCAAAAGCATGACTGGCAATGCCAACGTAAGAAAAACAAGAAGCATACTGACAGCTGATTATATATGTATATATATATATATATAAATATATAAACAATTCATAAATGAGGGCAAAGGAAAAAATTTTCTAATGCCAAATATGCCGAAAAATTGGACATATTTTGGATGTATTTGGGGTATTTAGTTGTGCCCATGACTTAGTATTTGCTTCTTCCATGGGTATGAGTAAGTATCTCATTTATTTCTTTTGCCACATGTATCACTGACGAAGAGAGGGCTCTTAGTAGCTAACTCTGAAATCGGTCCGATATGGTAATAATAGAATTTTTTAGAAATTTCTGTCGACCTTTTTTCGAGTAGCGTGCGTATTGTGAAAAACATTATATGGATAATGGACAATATGTCCAATTTTTCGGCATATTTGCCATTAGAAAATTTTTTCCTTTGCCCTCATTTATGAATTGTTTATAAATTTAACCGTTAAAGGTATTTTTTTAATATGCTGGCGATTCATAAAATTTTTTTCGAGAAAATATTTTTTTTTCGAAAAGAATTTTATCCTCACATTTGATATATTGGCAGAAACGTTAGCACGCCGGGCGAAATGCGTATTTCGTCTGCCGCTATGTTCTGAGTTCAAATTCCGCCGAGGTCGACTTTGCCTTTCATCCTTTCGGGGTCGATAAATAAAGTACCAGTTACGCACTGGGGTCGATATAATCGACTTAATCCCATTGTTTGTCCCCCTCTATGTTTAGCCCCTTGTGGGCAATAAAGAAATATAAAGAAATAAAGAAATATATATAATATATATATATATATATTATATATATATATATATATATATATATATATATATATACATATCGTTGCTATTATGTTAAACTGTCGTATTTCGAATTTTGGCCAAAGTGTTTTTTTTTTAATATTCAATTTTGCTTGCAGTAGCCGGTTCTTTTGTTCAAACTATCGTATCTCCAGCTGCTGTATGTGAAAATTGTCAAAGTGTAATACAATGGATTAGCCTTTTTCAAAAGTGTAGTAAGTCCCACATACGACAGTTTTTCAAAAATATTTCTGACTGAAAATATCGTTCATGCAATGAATTACAATTTTATGCGCCCAACAAAGTATTATTGTTAAGCTGAAACTGTTGTTAATGTAAACAGTAATGGAATGGTGAAACTACTTTTTCGTTTTCTGAAAAAGCACGTTTTGGACTCAACGATACTTTTGCATAATAATAACGATATATATATATATATATATATATATATATATATATATATATATATATATATATATATATATATATATATATATATATATAAAACAGGGAGAATTCACAACAAAAAAAAAACAAACAAAAGACGAAGACAGGTGGTGTAGAAAACAAACGGATGTAGAATTGAAGAAGTATTTTATGTTTCGAGCCTACGCTCTGCCACAGAAAGGAACACAGAAAGAAACAGGAGAGAAACAAGGAGCGGAAAAAAGGAGAGAAAAATGTGTGTAGTGGCTACCGATCTATCTATCTATCTATCTATCTATCTATCTATCTATCTATCTATCTATCTATCTATCTATCTATCTATCTATCTATCCATCTATCTATCTATCTATCTATCTATCTATCTATCTATCTATCTATCTATCTATCTATCTATCCTATATATATATATATATATAATATATATATATATATATATGATAATTGAGATAGATAGATAGGCAGACAAATGTAGATTTATACAAAAACAAATAGGATAGTAAACGTATTGGCAAATATAAAACATACGAGTTTATACAAAATTATTAGAGAAAAGTGGTCGATTTTCCTAAGTAGGACTGGGCTGGAAGATGCAAGTGGTACAAGGTAGGATTCTATGGAGCTGGTAGATTTAGTTGGTCACTGATCACTCGATCAAAAGAGCTAGCGTACACATGCACATACAATCTGACATACGGTATATGTGTGTGTGTATGTGTGTATGTGTGTGTGTGTGTGTGTGCATGTGTGTGTGTGTATGTGTGCGTGTGTATCTGTATTGAGTATGTGACATATTTATACAGCCAACAATGTTGCGGTACATGGAGATATTAAGCATATCGGTTACATTCCCCCTAAAACTCTTTAGATACGTTCTATAGCACATTATAGTGCTGTCCTGGTCAAGAAGGTGGCTGCTGGAAGAACCTATGTCTGGCAACAGGACTCTGTGCTGCCATTACACATAGGCTGGAGAGGAACAGAAAGCAAAGAAGGCAAGGATTATGGCAGCATTCACCAACTTAAACAAGGAGACCATCCCAACAATTTGCAGGAGATTCCGAAGTCAACTGGAGGCCGTGGTTGAAGCCAATGGCGATTTTATTGAATATATTTATTCGTTACTATTTCAAGATATTTTTTGTGATATTTGTAAATATACGAGATGTCAGTGTTATTTTCATTTTTGCGTAATTTAAACACATTATTCACCTAGTTATATATATATATATATATATATATATATGTATGTATGTATGTATGTATATATAGTTTGATTAATAAGTATCTGACTGTTGCCATAGAAACGAAGCTAAAGCACGCAGAGTGAAGCCACTTGGTACAGATTAACCATGAACGCTGCCGTGCATGCGCATTAAGATTTAACGAGTAGCTTACTTCCGCTGTTTACAGCAGTCCTTGGGAAAAGGTGTGTAGCGTGTGATCGTCGCATAACAGAGAAAGCTTTCATTGCGATAACTGACTCAGACGACTACGCAAAGTTGTAGAAAGTGTATGGAGAGGAGTGTATAAGCCACTCACAAGTTTCTCTCTAGTAATGACTTCACTGTATTTTGCCAAAAGTAATTATTTTCCCCTATCAATCGCACTTCATATTCGAGGCTCCGATGAAACTAAGGGGTGTTATTCAGGCGCTCGGTTACGTATCGATTGCTTCCTATAACAGAAACAACTGTTAGCTAATGATGTTCATAACATAACCACTGTTTTTCCTATGTCATCTCCTTTTCTTATTGCCGCTCTATACTCATCTATCATTTGTTCTGAAACATACGTTTATTGATTTCTACATGTATATACTCACGTCCATCAATCCATCCATCCATCCATACATCCATCCATCCATCCATACATCCATACATGTATACATACACACATACACACACACATACATGCATACATACATACATACATACATACATACATACATACATACATACATACATACATACATACATACATGCATTCATACATACCTTTTTAAGAATATTACAGCTGAAAAAATAAAATTTGGATCTAAGAAATCTCTGGATTCAATGAAACAGCGGCCCAAAATGTGCTTGCAGTGCCTGTACTCATACCAACATTTGGGCCGCTTGATAGGATGATTAATGAAATCCGAGCCAATGATGTGAAAACCCTAAAAATACTAACAAGCATACATAATTTCCACAGAAACGGTGACGTAGATCGTCCCTGCCTTAAACGAAAACAAAGAAGAGACTTAGCGTCGATCCAAAATGTCTTTGAATATCGCATCATATCCCTCCGGCAACATCTTTTAACTACTAAGTGTCGAAGTGCATCCCTTGACCAAGTTGCATGAGGCTGATAACATCATAAGTCTTGGAAGGTAGCTCCTTGAGCAACACTCTTTGTCTGATAACCTAGAATACATGCCCAAAGAAGTCGCTCGACTCTACAACAACGTATCATCAGAGGAAAGGATGAGCCTATATGAGCAGAAGACTATGTATGGATATATTACTAGAAGGCTTCGTGATGATAGTAACATCGATCATCAAAGCAGTTTATCATGGACCAATAGCCGGATTACTGTTTCCCACTTTGAAGAGTATGCGTTTGCAATCCAGGAACAAGAAATATCAGCCAAGTACCTGATGAACACAATGGTTAGAGATGCAGGTAAAGCCGTAAAGTGTGACAACCTATGCCGACATTGTGGAGCTCACACTGAAGATATCACCGACATCATAAGCAGTTGTCCGAAGATGTCATCACGGTATTATCTACCGATGAGACATGACGTTGTAGCAAGGACACTCTATAATGGAATCCGTCGGAAGGATAATCCCGAGGACAGAGAAATAAGAACCCACAATATGGTAGAAGCCATTGCCAGTCGTAATAAAAAGGAATACTGGTGGAATGTACCAGTGAAGGCCTCAATAAAATGTAAGCAAGGCAGACCTGATAGGATGATTTGAGACACAGAAGAGAAACTATGCAGAATTGTGGAAACTAACATAAAGCTGAAGATCCGTGAAAAAGAGAACACCTATGCTGAACTATTGAGAAATCCTTAGTTACTCTATCCAGGTTACAAGTTCAGGTTTATACTTGCAATTATTGAGCCCCTGGGATATGTAACCCACTGCCTGAATACTAATCTTGAGAAATTAGGCCTCTCAAACCAGAAACAGGAAAGCTAATCCGAAGTTTACAGACTTCGAATCCATCACTGGAACTTTACAAATATGCATAACTTTCCAGAAGTTTATCATTTAAATATATATGAGCATGTCTAGATATGCAGCTCCATGCATGAGGATACATACATAAAACATACAAACCTGCACTTACATATATACATACATACATACATACATACATACATACATACATTCATACATACATGCATACATACATACATACATACATGCATGCATGCATCATGCATGCATGCATGCATGCATGCATACATACATATATACATACATACATATATATACATACATACATACATACATACATACATACATATATACATATATACATACAAAAATAGTCTGTTGTTGATGTTGAATTTCCAATAAAGGAGCTTTAGATCTAGGTTAGAAACCGGATCTTTATTGGCAAGAAATCTTGAAATAAACTGAATAATGTCATGCACACACACATGAATGCACACACACACACTCACACACACGCACACACACACACACACACAACTCACACAACACAACACACACACACACACACACACATCACCATATAAACATTTACGTGTGCATATCCACGTAAGTACAGGCGCCCCTGCATCTGTATGTTTGACTGTACGCATATATAGGCTTCGCGATTGAATATGTGCAGGATTATAGTGATTTTCCATTGCCCTGGTATATGCGTGTGTGTGTGTATGTGTATATGTGTGTATGTGTGTGTGACAGAGAGCGAGAGAGAGAGAGAGTGAGAGAGGGTGTATGTGTGTAGGGAAGAGGTGTCTGTAGTTTCTATGGCAACAACTCATTGTTTGTTAACTAATGGATACATATTGACTTCATATTTGTTTTTCACTCTCTCTCTCTCTCTCTCTTATTGATTATGAACGGATCTTACCTGTCGGTCAGTAAGGTTGAAGTCACTTGACGGGAAACCCATTGCTAAAATGGCTGAGTAAAGAAGTATAGAAAAAGAGAGACGAAGGAATGACAAGGAGAGAGAGAGAGATAGAGAGAGAGAAAGAAGAGGAGAGAGGTGGAGGGAGGGGGTACTTCACGATGAATATACATCCTCACCCTAAACAAACTTATCTTCTGCCATGCGGAGATATCATTATGGACATTTCTTCAGGATGTATGTAATAAGTACCATCCACTCATGGACGCACCAAACTCGTCGCCGTCATCATCATCATCGTCGTCGTCGTCCTCCTCCTCCTTCTCCTCGTTCTCTGCCTCATCCTCTCCTCCTTCCTTTGTTCCTTCCCCTTCTTCCGTCTGCCTCTTATTCGTCGCCGTCACCATCATCATACTTATCCACCTCCCCGTAGTTCTCATCCTCCTACTCCATCTCCTCCACATCTTCCTCCTCCACCACCACCACCACCACCACCACCCATCTCCTCTTCCTCCACTTCCTCCTCCTCCCCCACCCTTCCACCCCTCCTCCCCCGTCATCCTCCTCCCCCTCCTCCTCCTTCTCCACCGCCTCCTCTTCCACCTCTCCTCCTCCATCTACTACTATACTATACTACTACTACTACTACTACTACTACTACTACTACTACTACTACTACTACTACTACTGCTACCACTACTACTGCAATTTTACTATTATATACATATGTATGAATATATGTGTACAGGCATTTATATATGTATGATATATATGCATGTATGCTTGTGTGCGCTTCTGTATGTGCGTACGCAAGCTAATAGATGCAAGATAAAAAGAAACTGGGAAAGCCCCGCTGCTGCATGCGCACAAAGCTCAAACACACACACACACATATACGCATTCATACTCACGCACGCACACATACTACAACCATAGATGCATTGAAAAATCTTTTAAACAAAGTATTATTCAACTAAATTGCTAAAGTGCTGAACAACTAATGAAAAAATAATGGAGCTCCACCTTAATCAAATGTGACAGGAATACAAAAGAAACATACAGTATCCATCTACCTTTCTATCGCTCTCTCTCTCTCTCTGTCTATCTATCTATCTATCTATCTATCTATCTATCTATCTATCTATCTATCAGCCTGTCTGTCTGCCTGCCTATCTCTCTCCCTCTCTCCCTCTCTCATTCTTTCTTTCTATCTATCTATCTATCTATCTATCTATCTATCTATATACCTGTCTATTTGTCTGCCTGCCTGATGCCACTCTGTCTACGTATCTATCTATCTATCTATCTATCTATCTATCTATCTATCTATCTATCTATCTATCCATCCATCCATCCATCCATCTATCCATCCATCTATCCATCTATCCATCTATCTATCTATCTATCTATCTATCTATCTATCTATCTATCTATCCATCCATCCATCCATCCATCTATCCATCTATCTATCTATCTATCTATCTATCTATCTATCTATCTATCTATCTATCTATCTATCTATCTATCTATCTATCTATATATCTATCTAAATAATATATATATATTCAACATCGATTTTCCGAACTACTGATTGATCTGAATCTGGAGTGCTCAGATTGGTCGCGCTCACATTGGTCGACACGGTCTAAATTAAAGAAATATTAAACTTAATTAAGTAATTAAATGTAATACAGGTATCCGTATTTTAGCGTAAATTATTAGAGGTTCAGGACCATCAGAATCTGGAATGTCTGTTTTGCATCTCTAGTAAACCTATACTGTGTGTTTGCCTTCTATGTATCTGCCCATAGGTTTCCTCTTTGCGTATTGCATGCGCATCGACACTTGAGAATGGCTACATAGCCGTTACGCAAGGAAAACAAACAAAATCCAATTATTATGCCTTTAGCCAATTTGGTTGTTCGTTCGTTACAAGTAGACAGACCCACACACGCATCCAGATATTCACACACCAACACACACACACACATACAAACACACACAAAGAAACAGACACACACACAGAGCAAGATGAATGAATGAAACAAAATGATAGATATAAGTATATATACCAATATATATATATATATATATATACACTCACACACGCATATGTGTGTTTTGTGTGTGTGTACGTATGTATGTGTATATACATATACATATACACATATATATATATACATGTATATTTATGTATATATATATATATATATATATAATATATATATATATACATGTATATTTATGTATATATATATATATATATATATATATATATATATATATATATATATATATAATATATATATATATATATATAATATATATATATATTCATATATATATATTTATATATGCGATATAATATGAAAAGTTTATGTAATCTAATACACGCACGCTTACTTGTAAATATATATGTATTTACGTCAATACCCAGCGAGGCAAACATCGCGCTCGTCTACACACACACACACACACACACACACACACACACAAAGTAAAACTAATATGGTTAGTAAGAAGACTCGCTATGAACTTGACATTGATCATCCGATAGGGACATTAATACTAGCCACTACTTGATAGTGACTAACCTGTTAGATCACTTCGGACAGAATCAGTAAGGTTATTGATTCAATATTGTATCCAGTACATTCATACTTTATATATTTACACACGTAATGTAGAGTCAACACTCCCACCCACACACTCACACATACATACACACATTTATATACCCACATGTGTCTGTGTGTGTGTGTCCAGGCGTGTGCAAAAGCGAGTTGTGTTCTAAGTTAGAGCTTTATTATGAAATAATAATTCTTTTTTTCTATAGGCAAAAGGGTTGAGGGGAGGGGAAATCGATTACAACGATTTTACTGGTCGATTGTTGCCTATTTTATCGAGTCCAAATGGATGAAAGACAAAGTCGACCTCAGCGACATTGTAAACTCAGAATGTAATGCCGGAAAAAAGGCCGCTTAATTTTTTTGTCCGGCGCGCTAAATATACTACCAGCTCACGCCATTCCTCATGATATGAAAGAACACAATAAAGATTCGCTTTTAATTATAGAAATCAAAGAATATAAAGCTGTAAATAAATGCGCATAAATTTTGAATTAAAAACCTTATTTGGATAGAAGAAATATGGAGGACTAACCATGATGCACGAAACTATATAACCTGTAAACATTTCATCATCTCAGGGTCAATAAGATAAGTACTAGTTGAGAGCTGAGGTCAATGTAATCGTCTTACCCCGCCTCGAACTTGCTGGCCTTGTGCTGAAATTTTAAACCATTATTATTCTTTGAACATGTTTTCTGTATTTTATTGCGAATCTTTCTTTTCTGCTTTCCGTTTCTTATTTCTTTACTGCCGGCAAGGGGCTACACACAGAGGGGACAAACAAGGACAGACAAACAGATTAAGTCGATTATATCGACCCCAGTGCGTAACTGGTACTTAATTTATCGACCCCGAAAGTATGAAAGGCAAAGTCGACCACGGTGGAATTTGAACTCAGAACGTAGCGGCAGGCGAAATGCCTATTTCTTTACTACCCACAAGGGGCTAAACACAGAGGGGACAAACAAGGACAGACAAAGGGATTAAGTTGATTATTTTGACCCCAGTGCGTAACTGGTACTTTATTTATCGACCCCCGAAAGGATGAAAGGCAAAGTCGACCTCGGTGGAATTTGAACTCAGAACGTAACGGCGGGCGAAATACCGTTAAGCATTTCGCCCAGCTTGCCAACTAGCCAACTAGCCGCCTTCTGCTTTCCGATTCTGCATTCTATTTCTGTCTTCCATTTCATTAAGTCTTTTTATACGACCGTCCCTTTAAATATTGAAATGTTTCCTTACTTATATGATAAAGCACATACATACAACCACATATAAATCAACACACACACACACACACACACACACACTCATATACATATGCACATGTATTTATTTAATATATATATATATATATATATATATTATATATATTATAAATATATGTGCATATATACATATATATTTGCATACGATATCATTTATGTAAATATATACACAGTCTATATATCCTTCTCTCTCTCTTTCTGTGGATATATGTTTATAAATGTGTATATGTTTATATACACATATATCGATTTATGATCGTACTATTGCAACTTTGAGATATTAATTATTCTCATTTCTTTCTATTACAGGTAAGTAATACAATCTTCCCAAAAGAATTGCAAACGTCGCAAGGTAACAAAAATGCAAAAAAAAAGAAAATGCATTCCAATTTTCTCCTTTCCTTTTAATATCAATTAATTAGCAAATTAATTCCACTATTCAGTTTGAATGTTTAAATGTCTCGAACGTCTGCAATAATTCGATTATTTATTTTTCTTTTTTCACACCTGAAGGAATCATTCATAATTGTATATTTTCGGGTTTCATTATTTTCTGCTTCCATTCCATGTATGTGTGTGGATACGTCTCTTTCGTATGCACATACATGAATAAATGCATTCGTACAGTATATACATACATATATATGTATCTAAATGTATGTATATATAGTGTATATTTATATATATATATATATATATTGATTATATGCGATTATCTATGTATATCTTGTACATATTATATTTGTATATAGATATGTATACACACGCACATTATATAAATGAATGCTTGAAGGTATTTCAACCTACGCGTATACAAATCAAATTTACAGTTTCTTTCTTCTCCTCTCACTTTATCTATCTATCTATCTATCTATCTATCTATCTATCTATCTATCTATCTATCTATCTATCTATCTATCTATCTATCTATCTATCTATCTATCTATCTATCTATCTATCTATCTATCTATCTATCAATCTATGTATCTATCTATCTGTGCTTGTTTGCGTGTATGTGGATTTGTCTTTCTATCTGTTACTTCATCTGATGTGTAGACAAAAACTATAACGGCGTAACTACCATATGTTTTAAAAATTGACATTACCAACGCCCATTTACTTTTCGACGTAAAGAACAAAAATCCGAAGTCACGGTTTGGAATTCTAGAGATAAACAAAACTAAAATATCATTTTAAACATGTCAACCATTAAAAATGCCAACCCTTACACCATGAGTCCAACAAGTTGCTTTCAGCGCAATTTAATATCTAAATAAATTATACTATGAAATAAGCAGTCTGAACTGGTCTCACATTACCGACATCAATATTGTTATTTCCAAATAACAGTAGTCAAATCTGCTTGTGTGGATCACATATTATATAAGGTGAGTCTTGCAAAGAATAATGAAAAGGCGTCTAATTTAACCAGTTACCTGCCTTATCTAATCCATCTTGCATATTCATAAAATTT
This sequence comes from Octopus sinensis, assembly GCF_006345805.1. Taxonomy (NCBI): domain Eukaryota; kingdom Metazoa; phylum Mollusca; class Cephalopoda; order Octopoda; family Octopodidae; genus Octopus; species Octopus sinensis. The sequence continues at coordinate 12,068,138 of NC_043012.1, forward strand.
CTCCTTACGCACGTCTAAGAAACAAAGTTATAGACAAATGATCTGACCTGATATACAGATTTACATATATACATACATACATACATACATGCATATATAAATACACTCAAATTTATCCATGCAGTAAAGGTTTATGGTAAGGGTACTCAACTCACGGTCGCAAGATGTAAATCAGGAACAGTGCGACAGACTCATTTCAGTCAATCAAGGTGTCTCTAGGACTGAGTCGAAGACCATGTAGTTGCAAAGCGAATTTCTTACCAATTGAGCAACGACTGTGCTTATGCAATTTTGAATTAAAAATGCAGTGTATGTCTGCTTCGTGGTCAAGTGAAGAATGTGGGATTCGAGCTCAGAACGAAAAGAAAACTAAATGTTGTATATCATTTAATCGATTTTTGCTGCTGTGTATTATTTCCTTCTGTTGCCGATGAAATATTCATGAACCTGTTGCATGTTTTGTTTAGTCGAAGTGCTGAGCAGTCGGCCAATTTATCAATGAATTATTTACAGTGTGGTTCTCTTGTCAATACAACCATCCTGACTCTGAAAGAGACTTGAAATACAATTAGTAACCTTGACATAGTGACACTTCGCTATTCTAATATTTTATGATGTGCTGCTACTGCTGCTGCTGCTACTGCTGCTGCTCTCGTGGCTGTAATTTTTAAACCCCAGGTCTGTCCTGATTGATAAGACCTATAATCAAAAGCTGTCGAGCTGTGACCATCCTGTCGTTTTATATCAGATATAATGTCATTTTCACGACTACCTTACGCAATATATTTTCGATACTTCAGATGTATGATATGAGGGACATTTGATTGTTATTTCTAGCAGATCAAATAGACTACAATCGAGATAAGAAATCTTCTATTCAGTCGTTTAGCATGTGAGGAAAGTAGTAACCAAATAAATTTCGAATTGCAAATACATTGAAGACGGCAAGCTGGCAGAGTGGTTAGTGCGTCGGACAAAATGCTTAGCGGCGTTTCGTCCTTCTTTACGCTCTAATTTCAAATTCCACCGAGTTCAAATTTGCCTTTCCTCCTTTCAGTTGGTAAAATCTGACCATCACACGATTTCACATCAAGAACCTTGCAAAATATATACATACATGTGACACATTTAATAAGTTTATTCATGCACCCCTGCACTCGATTCCCCATCTGTAATACAGTCGCAATAGACAAGTGGTAATTTTTTCTTATATTTGACAATAAAAAATGCGCCCCTCGTACACCGATACAGGTACTTCGTTGATGTAATAGAAACACTTAGTTGAGTAAATTCGGCAAATATAACACTGTGCGGTTAACGAGAAAAAAGTTGTTTCGTTTCTGATCAACTCGATCGAGCAGACTTTTAATCAAAATTATTGCTTTCTTGACAATTACGTCTAGGACTACATTATTCAAATTGTCCAATGGCAAGGTATTATAGCTTTTAGGTAAAAAAATTAACATGGATTTGATGTTGAAAAATACAGTTTATTTAATTGTCTAACTTTGAACTAATAGGAATCTGGTCCCACTGCAAGAAACAGATTGAACAATATTAAACGTAACCAAGGGTTATATGGTGGTATAAGGCGACCGGAGTATAAGGTGGTATATGCTGGTATAAAGCGGTATATGGTGGTATAAGGTGGTATAAGGCAGTATATGGTGGTATAAGGTGGTATAAGGCGGTATATGCTGGTATAAGGTGGTATATGGTGGTATAAGGCGACTGGAGTAAATCTACTTCTGAAAATGTATGTCTCTACATGTATTTAAGTGTTTGTATGCATGGTTGCTATGGGTGTGTGTATGTGAATGAGGATATGTTTGTGAGTGCGTTTGTGCGTTGATATGTTCAAGCATTTTTAATTCTTGTTTGTCTTTTTTTTAGCTTAGAGGAACCTTCATCATGTAGATTCATTCCTGTCATGGCCCTCCTGTCTTTTCGTCAATCGTTGTATCTTTAAGATAGAATGTTCAACAACGTCTTTTTCAGTAGGGTGTAATCTGAGAAGAATTTAAATGATGTTTGTAGCAGATCAGGCTAAAATGTAGAGGTTCGTTTACTACATGTATGTATATATCCATGTATACATGTATGTATGTATGTATGTATGTATGCATATCTGTAAGAATGTATGCATGTATGCATGCATGTAAATATGTAGGTATATATATATATATATATACATACACACACACACACACACACACACACACACACACACACACACACACATATATATATATATATACGTATGGAGGGATGGGTGACTTTAAACTGAATTGAGTCGTAGGTAACCAGTTCGGAAGCTCCAGAGTTTTGAAGAACGTGGACCACTTCTTAGACACTATTCTTCTTTGGTCTACTCTGATCCGGAGTAGTCGCTCCTGTTCGAGTCCCAGTTATGCGTTAATCAGCATGTTATGGTAGAAACTCCAAGCACAAATCCTCACTGCCTTGTAGTTACTCAGGGAAAGGAAAAAACTGGGGGAGTCAACCTTGACGGCGATTCAAGGAGTGGAGTAACCCCAGATAGTTTGGTGCCCTCTCTGACACTCTTCTGGCAATTCCAGAGCAAATGAATCTCTCCAGCTCTTTCAGATAATTAACTCATTTAGAAGGCTGCTCCGATATAAAACTTACAGCTTGCTTTTATCGCAGCCATCATAGACTGGTGAGTCACTATACTCAGAGCTCCAAGTCTAAAGAGTGGGATTAGATTGTGCAGACTGACTCACACTTTAAAACTACTAAGCGTTGGCAAAAAGAAAGACCTCTTGCATCAAGGAAAATTTTATGTAGCCACGTGACGATGTGCCGCTTTTTCTCTTGATTTTTCAGTGACGAAGAACATGCCATTATGTATGTACGTACATATGTATGTATGTTTGTATGTATGTATGTATGTATGTATGTATGTATGTATGTATGTATGTATGTATGTATGTATGTATGTATGTACGTACGTACATATGTATGTATGTTTGTATGTATGTATGTATGTATGTATGTATGTATGTATGTATGTATGTATGTACGTACATATGTATGTATGTTTGTGTGTATGTATGTATGTATGTATGTATGTACGTACATATGTATGTATGTTTGTGTGTATGTATGTATGTATGTATGTATGTATGTACGTACATATGTATGTATGTTTGTGTGTATGTATGTATGTATGTATGTATGTATGTATGTATGTATGTACGTATATATGTATGTATGTTTGTATGTATGTATGTATGTATGTATGTATGTATGTATGTATGATTTTTTTTTGAGTTATGTTAGTTCTATCTAACTATCTATCTATCTATAAATCTATCTACTCTCTCTCTCTTTCACTCTCTCTCTCTCTCTCTCTCTCTCTCTCTGTCTGTCTATCTATCTATTTATCTA
>NC_043012.1:12076548-12084048 GCF_006345805.1 Octopus sinensis
AATCTTCCTTTCGTTCCATTTACAAGTGTTTATTACTGATTCATTTATCATGGTGTTGTTTATGGAACCAAAACTTCCGTTATAAAGGAGGAGAGATGTGCAATATTCTATACCAACTCCACTCTACTAATGAATTGAGGAAAATAATGCTATGGTGATCTTACATATGGAGTATGACGTTTTCGTTTTCAACGGGTTAACTGAAAGATCATCGGTAGGATCATATATCACGTACTTGATACATTGTCATATTGTCTTTTGCGTCAATAACTCCGATGCAATCCGATGATAATCCCCGCACTAAAACTGACAGGCAGTAGAATGCCAGTAAGGTGTAGCTTTACAAATATGGTGTAGATTTGCTAGGCGAGATCCTATGTTAATGAGGCCTGCCATTTGAAGAATACACTCGATTCTTGGAGACAAGATTGGCATGGCTCCATTGGATGAGTTCTCGAGGTCGCTGTGCGTGGATTCAATGCAACTTGACATATAAGGTTTGATCTACATGCAGATACGCTTGGGTTTGAACGGTTAGTGAGAGTACTAAATTAGTTTCCATGCGTTAGCCTGTCCAATTTATTCGTACTCATTGACGGACGCTGCATATTGTATTTGAAAGGGGTCTGTTTATGAAAACAAAGAAGTAAACACAAAATAGAATTGTAGGGACTGCCGAAAATGAAGGCTGATGTTAAAAAAATTATAGCAAAATTTCACTCATAAACTAATTCATCGCGTCATTTCAATTCAGAACAGAAGCGGAACGGTAGAGATTAGTGCAGTATATAGTGATAGATTATTTGGTTAGACACTTGACATATATAAGTAATAATAAGACATGCAACTGATGAATAAAAGTAACCGCCATAAGTATAACGTTATTTCAGATTATAACTTTTTTATTATGTATTTTAATAATCTTTATATTTACTCTATGCTTTCATTAGTTCGGTCTCCGAGATTCATCTGGTATTTTATTTCCGTATATTTACATGGTCCCTGAGTAGATATGAACTAGGAATCTGTATTTCTTAACTTATCTAATAACTAAATGTCTAGTACGCCTCTGAATATACCGCAGACACGTGTACTGTTAATATAAAATTCCCACAGAATCTGTGTTACAGCGTATAGCAAAGCTGGTCTTTTGAATTAGGCTGTAGCGTATCTGGCGGATTTCCATAAATTTTCCTATCCCTTAAATTCTCTCACAAGTCAACTGGAGGCTATTGTAAATAGTATTGTTCAAAGGCAATGCTTTATGGAACCGAAACTGGAATATTATGATTGCACAACTTTTAAAGGCTGTAGTCGAACGAACCGACCGCAGAGTTTATTATTTTTTTAAAGTCTGTTAATTACTGTATTGATTTATCATGCCGAATCGCTAAGTTAGGGGGTGTAAATAAACCGACACCGGTCGCGAATCGGTGAGAGGGGACAGGACAAATAGAAGCAAAAATAGACACACACGCATATACGCATACATACATAATACATGTATACATGTACCTATCTATCTATCTATCTATCTATCTATCTATCTATCTATCTATCTATCTATCTATCTATCTATCTATCTATCTATCTATCTATCTATCTATCTATCTGTATGTCTGTCTGTCTGCCTATATGTATACAGACACATACACTCGACGAATTTCCACGTAATTTCCGTCTACCAAATTCACACAAAGATCTTTGGTGAGCTAGGAGGTGAAGCAGAAGACACTTGGTCAAGGTGCTGTGGAGTGGAACTGAACTCGAAACCACATGGCTGGAAACTGAACCTATAAGCCATTCAGCTGTCTTAACTCTATGAAAAATTATTAATTGGTCTGATAGCATTCTAATGCGTAGTTCATATGGCTTATAATCATTTAGAAGCTAGTGTTGGCTGAGATATATTTGCAGACACATCATCACAAGTGGGTCAGCTTGAAAGGTTTCAAATATTCTGTTTTTGTCACGAAATATTGATTTCTTCCGTTAGCACAGCACTACAGGGAATCATAAAAGGTGAATCAGATTGTTTGCTGATTCATGCTGCTTATTTTTTTTATTCTCTTTCCCAACATTGGTGGCGGTTATACATTTGTAGAGAGAAGTACTATAGGAAATTGAATCAAACACAAAATACTGCTGTTACTGGTTTTATACTCTGACAGTGAGGTGGTGAAACGAAAATTTGAGCCCAGTCAGATTTGAACCTAGAGCATAAAGGTATGTCATTTTTATAAGTGTTAGTCATGCACTATGGTCGACTGGATACATTATTTCCCTCTTCGATGAACAGGGACATTGTATTATAGAGAACAAATTTTATTCATTAAAATAAAAGTCAAGCACTAATTGTTAACTTCTGTAGCTTGTAAACTCAGATGTTTACAATCTACGGTTAGTGAGTAGTCAATAATGGAAGGCTGTCGGCCGGAAGGAAAATTCAATTCTGTCACACACATAATTAATAGCAACATCACGGGAATTATTGAAATTTTACAAAGGTTGGTGAAAATGGAAACAGGACAAATTGTCATTCAATAAACAGATGAACATTTGGTATCTAGTGTTGTATCTCTTCCTGGCGTTTCCTTAACATCCTTAGATCAGTCAGTCAGTCAGTCAGTCTATCTATCTATCTATCTATCTATCTATCTATCTATCTATCTATCTATCTATCTATCTATCTATCTATCTATCTATCTATCTATCTATCTATCTATCTATCTATCTATCTATCTATCTATCTATCTATCTATCTATCTATCTATCTATCTATCTATCTATCCCTGCATCTTTCCATTTGCCTAACAATTCCACAGTCTTACTACGCCCCTTTCTCATTAAGTCTTGGCCGCCATTTCTGAATAAATACTGGAGTTAGAATTAAAAATGCATGACAGCAAAGTTTAACGCAGTTTGAACATACTCCGTAACTATAGATGCAAAGAAAAAAAGAAAAGCATTAATATTGCGAAAGATGTAAATCTATTTCCTTTGCAAATAATTAGTAATTTGGGTAAATAATAAATAAACACGTGAATATGCGTTATGTATGCAAGCATATTTGCGTAATTATGATAGATATACGTTGAAGCCGCATTCCATCAACCTGTTCCTATATATATATATATATACATATATATATATATATATATATACATATATATATATATATATATATATATAATATATATATATATATTCTCTGTTTCGTGTTTTCTTCCCGCTCTGATTATAAATATTGCAATATATTAATAACCAGAGAATAGGAGAAACGAAAGGGTGTAAAACTACTCAGCTACATGTAATAAAGTTTATTTAATCTTTCAGAGCTGATGATTCATTCTATCACAGCTCCAAAACACGAGATTTTGTGTACCCGTTCAGGTAAGCATGAAATGTGTGTGTGTGGGTGCGTGCGTGTAGATGTATGTGTACATGTATGTGTGCATGTGTACGCGTGTATATATATATATATATATATATTATATATATATATATACATATACACACATACATATATATATATATACATACATATATATATATGTATATATATCCAAACACTTGCACGCAAAAATATATATGAAGTGCATATATATATATGCGTATATATACCTATTCATACATATATGTCTGTACACACACATACATATGCATATGTAAGCACACACACATATATATATACATAGCAAAAGAGGAGATGGTATTCACGAGATGCTTTATTGATCACAACGATCGTTTCGACCCATCTTTTCTTGCAGGTAAGATGCTTGATAAGTCGTTGTAATGCATCGTTCTATATAGATGTGTCTCGTCAGGTGACTTTTGAAAATGCCCTTCACTCAATAAACTCGGTATCGCTTACTTCGATCATAAGATGGATATGTACATATATGTATATCATCACCACAACATGACTACGTCATCATCCTCATGTTGCTATCATCATGATTTTAATAGATTCATGCATCTCTGTATTCAAGTGATGCGAAAAATGTTATTTTTTTTCTGTGTGGAGTTTGGGCGTGAAGTTTGGTTTTGTAAGAAGCATTTCTTTTACATTGCGTTGCCTCTTTTACTCTGCTTTTACTGAAATGTTTTACCTGTAATAATAATATTGTACACCGTGAGTGGTGTCATGTGTTTAGTGACGAGAAGTGACTATGTGTTCTATATAGTGAGTGGCTTGTTTATGTGACTGAGTGCGTTTGAATCAACATTTTCTTGCATTCCCAATAAACAACAATATACAATCACAGGTGCTAGCAATGCTAAAACCCGGAACTACTGGAACTGGAAATTCATCCGGTTCCAATGGCATTAAAGTCAGGTGTGTCAAAACTACAAAGTCCCAATGGACTGCATTGCTCCCATATATGTTGGCATGAGGGTAGGTGGCCATAATTTCAAACACAGGTTAACAACAAATATTTCTACATATCAATTCTTTATTATTTAATAAAAATCTTTTAAAACCTTTTATTTGCTCATCAATAATCCTAATTTTATTAATCAAATTATCATTAATTATTTTTATTATTAAATTTTGTTGGTTTCCGCATTTTAAAACTTGTTGCCACGCTACTCGTCGACCATACTTGTGTTTGAAAAGGGCCACATACGCTCCTCAGACCGTGTGTTTGACATGTCTAGTTTGAATGATCGAGATTACAATGTTTTCCCACTAAACAAGACGCTGGTCCGTTACAGGGTTAACTTCTAGAGCTATGGCTGGATCTCCTTTGGAATTCTTTTACAGGCGAAAAGATTGGAGTAACATGAAATGAAATGTTTTGTCCAAGAGCACAAGGCACTGCCCGGCCTGGGATTCGAAACGACTATCTATCGATCGCAAATGTAACATTGTAACCACTAGGGAACAAGCCATCACAAAATGTAACACAAACACATTAGAAAACGCTGATTCTGAACGTTTTTAATTTCCTTGCAAGTCATCGTGTAAAAAAAAAAAACGTCCCAAAATCATAGTTTGGCAAGGATCATAAAACTGGTACGAATCTTGGACGAATGTTCTTGGATTTTCAATAAAAAGACATGCACGATTGTCTGCAATCTTGTAGGAATGATAAAATTGGACGAAAGAAGTCTGACTGAGGTCAATTTAAGTGACAAAATATCCTCTAAGCGATGGTATTTTTATCTGTCGACGATGAGAATCTCAGGCGAAGACGTGCAAGAATAAGGCAACGCATTTATATTATGATGTGGAATGACATTTATGCAAAGAGAAGAGTTGGTATTTGGATGATGCCTCAAAGCGTAACCATAAGCACTCGCCCAAACCTCACGGAATATTTTGAAGCATATTCTGATCATCTGTTATTGAACCAAGTATTCTATGAAATTGGTGCATCGTATTATTCTATAAAACGCGTTAAAGTCTGAATCAGAGCTTATTAGAACTTAGTATTATCTGCTAGATACTTCGTTAAGAAACTTTCCTAACCTGACCTTATAGAAAATACAAGAAATTATAAATTAATATAGTTTCATTTTATAAGGCTTCTTCAGTTTCGGATTTAAGAGATACCGCAGGGGACAAAGCCAGAATACTGTAAGGATTTAGTTGAACGGTTATTTGATTACAATACTACAATATTACAGGCAACAAAATAAACCTAACAACTACTAAGCAATTTGATGGTGTTCTTGGCTTATTATTTTCTGTTTTCTTTAGATATATATTATTTGCTTATTATTATTGGTTTCTGATCTTCAGCTACGAAATCGGTTACAGTGTTGAGCCTGGTTTTTATTAGTGTATTCATATTTAAACAGCCTTGTGTGACATATGATTTGTTAGTGACGTGAGGTCCGTGCAATAATTTTAAGACGTTAGATACGTGTGGCGTAAAATTTGCCAAAGGCATAACAAAGAGTTGATTCAGTAGAGCGTCGGTAAAATGCAGCATAGTTGTTTCGATGCGTCCCTTTACGTTTTGTGTTTAAAACTCACCAAATACCAGTTTTCATATTTACTCTTAAATAATTAATAACATACAGTACCAGTGAAGTATTAGTATCCGTTCTTAATCGATTTTTACACCTCGTCAGAAATCTATGGCCTTGTGCCACGAGTCAGATGTCATTGTTTCTAGCAGTATATTTAGCTCTTTACAGTATAAAACGATATTTATTAGGTTCTGTTTGCTAATTCAAATATTGGCAGTAACATATTCCTGATTATTTACCATGAAGTAGCGCAAGGCTTGCCAAGATGTGTTTTGATATGTCATTACAGCAATTAATGCAAATGAAGTTGGTGAATGTAATTACATGCAGTCAACCTAACGCTATATTTTAAATACTGTTCTCTCTTATTACTCCAAAGACTTCACGTAAATATACATATAAATACACGCACTTACACAGAAATGAGTATATATGCATACATATATATATGTGTGTGTATATATATGCATATTGGTATGTGTATATGTATGTTGATATATATATATATATATATATATATATATATATATAATATATATATATATAATTATATATATATATATATATTGTTAGGTATGTATTTTAGCTAACGTGTCATCTATACTGTTCGTAATAAACACGCTGCTTGCAATAGGACATCCACAATAGACCCATTGTCATTCCATTTTCTCTTTATATTGCGTACCATAGTTATGTTTAATCTAAGATTTCAAATTGTATTCTGTGTTTCTTGTATTATGTCTAGATTTCACAGACATCGCTGAAAGTACGCTGAAACGCATATTTATGATGCCGACGATGCACTTTCATAGAGAACTGTACGTTGACTTGATTCCAAACAACTTGTTCTCAATTTCTATGTACATGAAGTCGCCGTTCGAGATATACCCTTCGTATAACTATAATATTCAATGGATTGCGCTACAATGCTGCTGATGACGATGGTTGGCGTGTCAACAGGCAGATCCCGAATGTGCAATGGCATAAGTCTGGTGATTTTCTGAATACCAAAGTTAATACTCATCCTTTTACACTTCATATGTAATAGCTTGTAAATTCTCTCCCGAAGAAGCGGCAATGATGCAATCGGTGCGTCAGGAAATCAATTTTGTTTTTCTCATGGTGATGAGGTATTTAATCTCTGGAGGATGTGATTGAATATCTTACGAGCAGTGGATAAGATATCTATCTATCTGGGGAGGTGCGACGACGTTCTCTGGCAGAATCTGGGCGTCGATGAGGAAAACTTGACCCGCCTGTTCAAGACAACTTTCGGGCCGGGACCTATGAACAATCACCAAAGGCCCGTGGTCTGGCAGTGCTATCGAGAAGCATTACCTGTTCGGGATAAGCTCTACAGGCACGGTTCGAGACACACCAGACAGACTTGCTCGAGATGCAGTCAGAGCGACGAAACCTTTCTGCACGCACTCGTGCAGTGTCCAACTACTTGGGACCTGTGGGCTCATGCCAAACGGCTGCTGTCACGTGTCCTGTCGGTCGAGTCTATCGTGATAA
>NC_043012.1:12096548-12099048 GCF_006345805.1 Octopus sinensis
CCGATAGATCTGTCACTTTAATGAATTTTAATTACCTTTTTCTGACGATATAAAATAATAATTTTTCTTATAGAAAAATTATTATTTTATATCGCCAGAAAAAGGTAATTGTTAAATAGTTAAATAAATAAGTTAAATAGTTAAAGAGTTAAATGAATAAGCATTTAAATGAATAAATATTGTTTAACTCTATTTGCTTATTTATTTAACTATTATAATTAACCTGAAGAATGACTATAATTTTAGTTCGAATTTATTTCAATTGAATTTAATGTTAATATATATGTGTGTGTATATATATATATATATATATATATATATTATATTGTTTCGAATTTGTGTGAATGTGTATAGAATAGTATATTAGTTAAATAAATTTAAAACATAGTCTGGTTTTCACGTTATTTATAAGAATTAACATTTTCATACACAGTGTACTCATCAGATTTCAAATGTGTTTAACTGTATATTTCTTGTGATCAGTCATCCGTTATATAACAGTAACATCATTGTAAAGCGGGTATATGTAAGCTTGAGATGGAGACCATTTGAGAGGTTTGTTTCAGAGATTGCGCCCCCTCCTCCCACACATGAATACACACAAAAAGGTCATTTATTTGTTTCACTAATTCGTCTCAATCCAAATTACTTCACTGATTAATCGCTTTAGCTAGGTCGCAAACTAGACAAGGTCATAGAGTTAGAAGGCAAAATGTTTTGTTTCATATTCATATCTTTTATCTTTTACTCGTGTCCGTCATTGGATTGGTGTCATGCTGGGGCAATGCCTTGGAAGGGCTTAGTCGAAGAGATCGATTGCAGAATTTATTTTTAGGTCTGGTACATATTTATCGGTTTGCTTTGCTAAATATATAGGTTAATAAAAAAATAAATACGTCCTTTTTAAATCCTAGCCAGGTTCATGGGCCCGGTTTCCCGGTTTCTATGGCGTATGTGATCCCCAGCTGGGCAGGACGCCAGTACATTGCAGCGTTATTCATTTTTGCCAGCAGAGTGGACTGCAGCAATGTAAAATGAAGTGTTTTGCTCAAGAACTTAACGCGTCGCCCGGTCTAGGAATCGAAACCACAATCTTACGATCATGATGCTGACACCCTAACCACTAAGCCACGCGCCTCCACAAACATATAGGTAACGGGGACATAAAGAAAACATGATCGATTTACACGGTGTGCAGTCAGGTTAAAAACACAGGAACAAAGGTACATATACATACAGACATACACACACACACACATCGACTCACACACAAGCACTCACACACACACACATGCACACATACATTCATACACACACACAAACACATATGCGACGGACTTCTACACTTTCCCCCGTACCAAATTCGTTCATAAGGCATTCGTCGGCCAGGGGCTACAGTAGAACACGCTTGCTCAAGTTGGAACGGAGTGAGATTGAACCCAAATCACATGGTTGAAAAACTGAGCTTCTTAACGACACACTCGTGCCCGCGATTGTGTTGTGAGAATAATATTCAATTCTCACCATGTGTACGTTTGAGTTCGTGTATGCATGTGCGTATGTGTTTGTTATTGCATAGACATGATCGAATGTATAAGACTTACCCTTAGCAATCATGGTATCCAAAGCGCCATCCTACCGCATGGCATCTTACGTAAGTGGCTTTTGTCACATGCTCGAGACAATCCGAGCTTTATCAGTGAAAAATTATATAAAGGCCAAAAGCACAAAAAGCAAAACCCAAAGATAAACACAGGTGAAGGAACACCAAAGTGAGGGAACACCAAAGAAGGTGTACTAGTTTGACGTTCAGGATTTAACGGAAGAAATCTATGACATTTCGAGCCTATGATCTTCTACAGAAAGGTATGAGCAAAGAAAACAGATAGGGTGATGGTGGGAGAGAGAAAACACACAGGAAGAACAAAAATTGAGACTGGATTAAGTGTTGCTCAAGTAAAGACGTGTAGCGACCCGGCGATGGGATCTACGATTTACTCTTGTTACATATTGTGTTAAACTGATTCGACCAGTTTGAGTGTTACTTTTAGGTCGCTGATGCCATAAAAATACTCAGCCGCTTACATTTTAATTTAATGCTCTTATCGCTCCATCATTGGCTCATATACATTGTGTTATTGTGGTTCTTTAACCCTTGGTCAAACGTAAGTACAACTATGAACAAAGACATTTCCCTATTCTATATTGCCTGTTGTAGGGATTTTACTACTGTTTACAAGAAGTACCGGCTGAAGGCTTTATGTTGTCACTCAACTTGCGAGAAATAGAAGCTAAATTTTTCTCAAATCATGCCCTACAATTAAAACAAAGAAACGGCACACGCGATATTGTACACGTAGATACGAAGTCTTAAAAATGTGCACGAGATAGGTGCAGCCATGGCTGTACATTTCAAAATGTTCGCTTTGAAACCTCATGGTTTTGAGTTCAATCCCTTTGAGCGACGCAAAACCTTGTGAGTAAATTTGGAAGTCGTAAA
>NC_043012.1:12104048-12111548 GCF_006345805.1 Octopus sinensis
TGCCCAGCCCTCCGTGTAGAGGCTGCTGGTAGCAGATGGACCGCCTTACCAATGGAACCTCTCCGCTAGAATTTGAAGAGGAGGCGCTCCAACTTGGCTAGGCACGACGGTCAGGCGGTAGTAGATGACGGACGCGATTTACGCATTCGCCACCTCCGACCGACCTTTCAGTGACAGCCCATTTCTGGGTGAGACTGGTTACCCTGCTCGTTACGTCGTCCCAGTTCTTAACCACCTTGAGGTTTGGTCCGAACCAAACCTCAATCAACTTTACCGGTTCATCAGTCCAGCGCCCAACGACGTTGTTGGACGTCATAGACTTGCCTCTATAGGTGCCGAATTGCAAGCCCACCGACTTTTCAGCGTTAAATTTTTGCTCCCATCAATTTTTCATATTCCTCCAATGATGTGCCCACCAACTCGATATCTGAGGTGTCCGACACCATCATGTTGATGTCGTCCGCATAAGCCAGCACAGCCCTTCTGCGTCCCGGTTCTATCTTCCGCAGTATAGGCTCAAGAGTCAATACTACAGAAAGGAGGAGCGAGGACACCCTTGACGGACCGATCGAGAGATCTGAAACGGTTCCGATAGGTGGCCATTAACTTTGACCATCAAGATGCCACTGTGCATTGCAGCGATCCAACCTCTGAAGATAGGGCCGAAGCTACCCGCTTTCAGCACAGCCTCCAGATACCGGTGGTCGAACTTATCGAATGTTTCCATTGATATAAATTAATTAGAAACTTCCCCGAAACCAGTAGAAGACACTTGCTCAAGGCGCCACGCAGTGGAACTGAACCCAGAGCCATGTGGTTGGTAAGCAAGCTACTTACCACACAGCCACGCCTGCGCCTATATATATATATATATATATATGACTGAAACAAATAAGAGAATATATACTGAAATAGTGGAGAAGATATGATATTGCTGTGGGCTCGCTCTAGGCAAGAAAAAATAGCAATTAGTATCAAATGTATCAAGGACTTGAACTCGAATATGTCGCTTTGCATGAATGGGAGAAATTAAAAGATGAAAAATTTAATTGAGTGCAGAAGTGAATTAGTCCAGATGGAGCTGTGCGCATACCATTTACTATAGCTGCTAGATTGAATTATATGCTTATAAAGTAGCATTCAGTATCTATGAGAATTTTGGGGAGTACGTAATGTCTGGTCTTTCGCATGTAGCGGGTATGTAATTGTGCATTTGTTTCCGTGTACTATGTATTGTGTGTAAAAAACATCCTGACGAGGGGAGTGTCAATTTTAAATATATGATATATCTCATATTAGTTGGTGCATCTCCGAAACGGCTCCGAAAAGATGAACTTTTATGTATTTTTGTAAATTTGTATATTTATCATCTATGCATTTTTCTCTGGAATTTTAATTCGTCTTTTTAATATGTCATTGTATGTTTTATTACCCCAAATTTTTAATTTAACAAATTTATACCAAACTAGCCCGTTGCCGGGGCATAATGCTAGTATATATTTATATATATATATATATATATATATATAGTGAAGGCGCATAGCCCGGTGGTTAGATTGTCGTGTTTGCAATCGTGAGGTTGTGAGCTCGAATCCCGGACCGGGCTGCGTGTTGTGATCTTCAGCAAGACATTTTATTTCCCGTGGCTCCAGTTCACTCAGATGTAGAAATGAGATGGCGACGTCACAGGTGCCAAGCTGTATCGGCCCCTTTGCCTTTCCATTGGATAACACCGGTGGCGTGGAGAGGGGAGGCCGTTATGCATGGGGGACTGCTTGTCTCCAATAAACAACCTTGCCCCCGGACTTGTGCCTGAGAGAGTAACTTTCTAGGTGCATCCCATGGTCAGTCATGACCGAAGGTTGTCTCAGATACATATACATATATATATATATATATATATTATATATATATATATATATTATATATATATAGTCGGATGTTCAAAGGTGCTAAATTTAGTTCTCAAACTGTAACGAAATGAAATTACCTTTTCATTAGTAAATAAAAGAGGAAGCCTTTTACTTTTCTAATGCCCGATAAAACGTACGATGAGAATTGAAATGAAAATCTTGCTTAAGAAAGTCTTGCTTATTGATTTCTTTTATTTTATGTTTTAATGATCATATATTGATTTCACCATCGTCTGATGTAGATGTAGTTAAATGTATAAGTTCTACATAGACTTATGGCGTTTCTCTCATCGACTTTCACGGTTCACTTCCTGTACGAGGCTCTTCATCATTGTCCTCATTAGCATTACTACTACTACTACTACTACTAATAATAATAATGGTAGTAGTATTATTAGAAATGCGTTTTTTTCTTCCCCACCTTACAATGAAACGAGCACTTAGGTGAATTACTAACATATACTAACGATATATTGATTTCTTAAGGGAGTTATATTCGAAACTAATCGAAGCTTGACAAAGGAAGACTTGCGTTCATAGTGTAAAAGTGTATGGAAGCCAAAAATAAAAACAAGCAAAACTAGAAATGAAAATAAACGAACATAAATTTGTAAAATATAGCGAATGACCAACCGCTGAGCGAACTTAGCTAGTTCGAATCCTGGAATATAAGTAGGCGTGGTGTTTTGTTTTAGCTTACCGGAACTGGGCCTGTTTGAACGTGTCCATGTGTGGGTGTACATAATGAAAATCGTTAATAGTTAGTCGATAGCTAAACAGGTAAATGTTATATTTAAATGGATTTTGCGAAGCATTAGGTGAAGTTGAGAAAGAGATATGATCGTTTTGATAGAGATATTTATATATGTAGCTAGAGGAATCTTTTCACTGGAAACATACCAAAAGAGTTTGACCTTCAAACTCTTCCCCTGCAAATATGGAAGTGCTACTAGTAAAGCAGTTTAGTACTAAATAACATAGAAATAGTCCTGACACTTATTTTCAAGATGTAGTAGTAGTAGTAGTAGTAGTAGTAGTAGTAGTGGTAGTAGTAGTAGTGGTGGTAGTAGTAGTAGTTGTAGTGGTAGTAGTAGTTGTAGTGGTAGTAGTAGTAGTAGTGGTAGTAGTATTAGTAGTTGTAGTGGTAGTAGTAGTTATAGTAGTAGTAGTAGTAGTAGTAGTAGTAGTAGTAGTAGTAAAGCCACCAATTTTTGGAGAGGGGTTAAGCCTATTACATCGAGCCTAATGCTCAACTGGTACTTTTGTTATCGACACCGAAAGGATGAATTTGAACTGAGAAAATAAAGATGGATGAAACTTTGCTGAGCATTTTGCCCGGGTTGCCAACATCGATTTTGCCAATATTGACATTATTGATAATAATCATAGAGTCTAATGGAACCTCACCTCGATTTAAACGTATGAATGTTCTTCTGTTCAATTAGCTCGCATAGTGGCTTAGTATAGCATAAAGGACAAATTCGGCACCATATTACAACGTATAAAATCTTAAGTGAAGTTCACTGTCTTTGTGGATTTCTGAATAGCTAACACGTGCCTTCCACCCCGCAATCGTTTTAATTTCAACACACGGCCTCGAATCCAAATGCTTGTCATGCAAGTTGTGACCATGGGATTGCACCTAGAAAGTTGCCCTCCGAGGCACAAGTCAAGGCAAGGTTGTTTATGGAAGACCAGCAGTCGCCCATGCATACCAGCCACCCCTCTCCAGGCCAGCGATGTTATCCAAGGGAAGGGCAAAGGCTGATACAGCTTGGCACCAGTGACACAGCAGCTCTGTTATTAACGTGAAAGTGGCTGAGCACTCCACAGACACGTGTACCCTTAACGTAGTTCTCGGGGAGATTCAGTGTGACACAGAGTGTGACGTACGACAGAAACAGGAAGAAAGAGTGAGAGAAAGAGTACAGCAGGGTTGACGCCCCCTGCCGGAGTCTCGTGGAACTTTAAGGTGTTTTCGCTCAATAAACACTCACGATTCCCGGTCTGGGAATCGAAACTGCGATCCTACGACCGCGAGTCCGCTGCCCTAACCATTGGGCTATTGCGCCTCCACTTGTCATGCAAGTACACTCCAACAATTCATTAGCTTTGTTTGGTTCCATCCTTTTTCTCCTTTTATGGTTCTTACACTCTCAAGCAAAGCCGCCTTGATAAACAGTCGGTGCTCGTACACTTAATAGGATCTTAATTTTTTTTTTTGCATTGAACCAACACAGACAGCTCTTATTCTCGAATATATTTCGTTAAGTGTATCAGGGAAGAGCCTTTTGGCGTCTGTATGTAACAAAATATAAGCATAATTGGAGATGATAACTTTAATTAATCCGATGAGATAATCATTTTGAGATAATCAATGCACTTCAAATATATTTAAAACAAATAAAAAAACAAAGCCAAAACAATGAGTTAAACAAATAACACCACAGGATTAACGTTGAATCTTAAAATCAATGAGTAAACCAGAAAATATTGGAAACTCTAGATGTTCTGCTGTTTTCTGTCTCTGACAGCCATTCATGACAGACATAAACTCACTATCAGTGTACGTTTTAATAATGACATTTGTGCTGTTAAATAGTGAATGTTTCATAGCAGGGTTGTAAAAAACGTGTATTTCTCATGAAAAAACACAGCATATCTTACAAGCATCAATATATTAATACATTTAAGGCGGCGATCTGGCAGAAACGTTAGCATACCGGGTCAAATGCTTAGCGGCATTTTACCCGTCTTTACGTTTTGATTTAAAATTTGCCCAGTTCAGCTTTGCCCTTCATCCTTTCGGATCGATAAAATAAGTAATCGACTAATCCCCTCCCCTGAAATTGCTGGAGTTGTGGCAAAATTTGAAACCAATGTATGAATACATTTAAAAATCTTTCTACTCTAGGCACAAGGCCCGAAATTTTTGGGGAAGGGGCCAGTCGATTAGATCGACCCCAGTACGCAGTTGGTACTTAATTTATCGACTCCGAAAGGATGAAAGGCAAAGTCGACTTCGACGGAATTTGAACTCTGAACGTATATATGTAGACATACTGTAAGGATCCGCATGTCGAGCTGGCAAAATCGTTACACACCGACTAAATTCCGAGTATTATTTCATCCGTTTTTATATTCTGAGTTCTAATTCCACCCCATCAACTTTGCCGTTCATCCTTCCGGGGTTGATTAAATAAGTACTAGATGATCACAACCTCGAAAATTGCTGGTCTTATTTTAAAATAAATATTATTATGAAGACCTATTTTTGTACCAAACGAAAACAAGTCAACCACAAATAATATTAACTGCAGTAGATTAATGGGAATGAACTGAATAGTTTACTATATCTGATAGAAATAATCCTGAAGGTGCGTGATCTAGTGATTAGGAGGTTGCGCTCACTAAAGTTAAGACGCGAGTTCGATTCTTAGACCGTACAGTGTGGTTTGTCCTTCAATAATGTAGTTCAGTTAAGGCGGCGAGCTGGCAGAAACTTAATCCCTTTGTTTGTCCTTGTGTGTCCCCTCTGTGTTTAGCCACTTGTGGGTAGTAAAGAAATAGGTATTTCGCCTGTCTTTACGTTCTGAGTTCATATTCCGCAGAGGTCAACTTTGCCTTTCATCCTTTCGGGGTTGATAAATTATGTACCAGTTGCGTACTGGGGTCGATCTAATCAACTGGCCCCCTCCCACAAAATTTCGGGCCTTGTGCCTAGAGTAGAAAAATAAATACAATGTAGTTCATTTCACACATCTGCAGTATATTCAGCTGAGACTGAATACCAGTGGCACCTGGAAGCTCACCTTGGTGGGTACGAGCATTATGAACGCTCAGGTAGACAGACGTGAGGCTAATCAACAACAACATTAAGGAACTAGAAGACAAAATTCTTAGCACTAATTGGTTAAATAATTTTGACATTCTAATTAAATATATACGCGATCGATGTAGTGCTCCGTGCTTTCGGAAGTCGATGATATAAATTTCGGTTACATAATTTTGATCGATCAAATCGGCAACAGCCTGGCTCAGTGTAAGACGTTCATGCTATTGTGTAAACTGAAGTGACAAGAATTTTCACACACGCGTTCACAGGCACGTAGCCCATCCCACACATATGTCCAGACATATGCACGCACACACACACTTTCATACGTGCACACGCTCACACATGCTCTCTCTCTCTCTCTCTCTCTCTCTCCCTAATGAAGACTTAGTAACAGGCACTCAAACACGTATAAATAGACAAACATACTCGCAGACACGCTTAGTTTACTTACGATCAACATCTGGCACCTTCGTCACTTTGCGGTGTCTATAAACGCCATAAAGATACATTAAGATAGATTTAGGAGTTGCTTTATCTGCCTGCCAGAAACAGCAACTGAATTCAATTAAATCATCTATTATATAAAATCCGTTCTGTCTGTCTTCTAGGATCTCGGGCATCCTCCATCCGATTGCGCTCAAATTTGATATGTAGATACCGACGGTATCAGGACGTGTATAAGATTTTAAAAAATTACAAAAGTCGATTCCAGGTGAGAATGCGATCGATAAAGCCGTGGGAACGTGTATTTGTACGCGCAAGTACATCAGTGGAAATCGGTCTTTTGCTGGTGTCTCAAATTTAGGTTAAATCAGTGTTTCTCAAAGAGGAGGCCTATGGGACGGTCGGAGAAGTTGTTTTGAGAAAATCTGGTTTAAATGTTTGACAACTCAGCACTGTCCATTGCTCGTATTAATTAAAGAGGAAGGACAAACTGGACAATAAATACTAAGTTATGAAAAAATAGAGGGGGATGGAACTGGAATCCTAGATTTACTCGATCAAGACTGACGTGAGAATAATTAACAACAACACCAATTAAGGAACTACATGATACTCTGTAGGAAACATTCGGCCCCCAGTGTTTAGTTCAAGGATACTGCCTCAACTTTCACCATCCGTCCACCCGTCGGTCTCTCCCCACCTATGAGTCTCAGAGGTTCTGTAGACGGTCATGTGCTCAGACTTTCTTTATGCCTAGTATATAAACAATACCTATACACAGGTGAAGGCGGCGAGCTGGCAGAAACGTTAGCACGCCGGGGGAAATGCGTAGCCGTATTTCGTCTGCCGTTACGTTGTGAGTTCAAAATCCGCCGTGGTCGACTTTGCCTTTCATCCTTTTGGGGTCGATAAATTACGTACCAGTCACGCACTGGGGTCGATGTAATCGACTTAATTCCTTTGTCTGCCCTTGTTTGTCCCCTCTATGTTTAGCCCCTTGTGGGCAATAAAGAAATAAATACCTATACACAGATTTAAAAGGGACGTAAGTCAGAGTGTCTCCAATGCTGAGGAGAGTATTGAAACTCAGAACTCGGAAGATATAAGAAGCCATTTTCAGATTCACATTGGTTTCAGCGCCTTGTCAATGTACGAGTATAGGCGGAGCTTTATTGGATTTGAATTAAGCAGTGGCTGGAAACAAAGAGCAAACAGAATTAGTGATCGCGCTCAAAGTATAAATACTTCACTGAGTACAAAAAAATATTGTAAATCGGTCACCAGCAACTATTATAGAATACTCTA